>NW_005054504.1:721235-729551 GCF_000277835.1 Geospiza fortis | reverse complement strand
CAGGGACAGGAGGGGAGGGACAGAGGGACAAAGGACACCTGGATGGCCCAATGCCCCCCAGGGGTAGAGGGCATCCTTTGGATCTGCCAATCACTCCGTGCCCTTCTGGAATGCCAGGACTGACAGACAGTGCTGGGAGGGGTCAGGGTGGGGAAAGGAAGGATGATTGACACACCTGGCAGGGAATCTTCAGGGTTTCTGAGGTAAACCATGAAATCACACTGCAACACCTGCAGCTCAGGGCAGCACCTCTTATGTATTTCAGAAGTCAAGCATTTACTGGGGGGATTTTCTGTCTGGGGACCACATTTGCTGACTCAGTGCCCAGATGCCATCACTGCTCAGTGTTTTGCCCTTTGGTTTTGGGCATCTTCATGCACCATTTGCCCTCTGTAAGAGAAATCCCCGTGTGATGCTGTCCCTTGGTGCCACCTTCCCACTACTGGAGCAAAGGGTCCTTCTGGTCGAGTGTGTGATGTGGCCTGGGTACCATTGGCCTCTGGATCCAGCCCAAGCCTGACATTAGATGGAACACTGTTCCATCTGTGCCCACTGTTCCATCTAGTTCCCCATCCCCAGCTGCTCCTGGTGCTTCCATACCCCTGCATCTCCGTTTCTGCTTCCCAGTGTTCCCAATGGCTCTGCTACCAACCTCCTCCATCCCCCCGCTCCTCTTCCCAGCTGGAGTCTCCCCCAAACCACGTGTGTATTTCTGATTAAAGGAAGAGAAGTGCATCTCTGCAGCAAAGATTCCACTGCCCATTCCCTTCCAAAGGGCCTGTTTCCAGCAGACTGTTACTCCAACATGCAATATGCAATTTTTTTATTTAAGAAAACAAGGACAAATGTTTGCTGATAAACATTTCAGGGCAGCGTGCCAACAAGCTGATCCTTCTATTCCTCCCAGAACTGTAAAACACCAGCCTGCTGCCAGCCACAGGGATCAGAATGTTTTTCTTTTCATGCATAAAAATGTCTTACTAATGAATGCCCCTCTCAGTGGCCAGAGCTAAGGCAGCTCTGCCATATGCTGATGCACCCTGGGACCTCATGGCTTGGGGAATGTTTAATACTCATCAGACACGGGGAATATTGTTCCCTCCCTGCATAAGTGCTGGCTGAAAATGTAGGGAAGTACGTGACCCCATGGTGTGGCCCCTGCCCATCTGCTCCAATGCCACATTGTCCCTGGGAGGGTGAAGGGCACCCAGTTCCCTCTCTGCCCTGGCCCGGACTGCAGTCCTACTAAATCAGGGACAATTGTGGTTGCCAGTGGCAGAAAAACAGGTGAAGTGCCAGGAGTGACAGTCCTGCGCTGCAAAGGCCGTGTGGCAAGTGCTGGTGCTTCCTGGCTTTGCTCTGCACAGTGGGGTTGTGAGGGGATGGGTCACATCTTCTGCTGGAACTAGAGATAGGTGACAAGCTTGTCCCCAGAAGAAGTCACAGATCCATGCTGGTCTCAGTGACAGAGACCCAAAGTAACTCCCCAGTGTATGTTCAGAAAATGCCTTAAATATTTTTAGAATATTGAGAAGTGGTTATAACAGAGTCAGAAACTTCAGCTCTGTGAGGACCCATTTCCATTTTCAGAGCCAATCTGCCGAGAAGCTGTTCTTCTGAAGCCTGTTCTGATCTTTTGTTTCCTGCAAGACAGACAGAGTTGTGTGTGACCACGGGGAGCTCTGGAGATGCTCCACAAGAACAGGAAGTTCAGAGCAGCCCCACACACCCCGCTGTGAGCTGGCCCCAGAGGGCACTGGACAGAGCCCAGAGGGACAGCCCCAAACATGTGGAATGTAAGATGTGTGGATGTGGCACTTGGGGGCATGGGTTAGTGGTGGCCTTGGCAGTGCTGGGGGACGGCTGTACGTGATGAACATGGAGGGAGGAGGGATTTTCCATGACTCTGTGAAATATCCACACCAACTCCAGTGCTTCCTGTCCCAGCTGGAATGTGGCTGAGCTCAGCTCAGTGACTCGCATCCCCACCTTGGGCTGGAGCAGCTCCACACCCAGCTTTACAGAGATCCTAAACCAGCAAAGCAGGGATGCAGCCCTGCATGTTCCCAGCTCCAGTGGGAACAGCCTCATCACAAGGCTGCGATTGATCTCTGTTCCACAATAAACCTCACCCCCATGTCTCAGCTGTGAAATGCCAGTTTTAAAACCATCCCTTTGGACAGGAGAAACCAAGATGTTATGAGGAAAACACTCATGGATTCATCAAAGATCACATCCCACTGCAGCAACCTGATGTCAACCCAAGCAGGAGCCCCTAACTGTGACTGTGACATTTAACAGACAGTGTAGATCACACACCCTACCCAAGGTTTGGATCCCAGCTGTTATTTCTGCATAAATGTCCTAATTTCTGCCTTTTAAATTACACTCATAAAGAGGGGAGGTCCATCAGTCACTGGTCCCCCATTACAACAATGAAGAACATCACAAATAAATCATTAACAGGTATGAAAATGGCAGGTAATTAATGTAGTATGAGCATAAACACTATCATATGACTTCATTACCAGCCCGATCTTCTGGAGGGGACATCAACAGTCTTAATTCAACAACATCTTCCCAGTTAATCATTCCCAGGAGACAGGAGGTGGGTTTTAAGTGCTCAAGGCTGAACTGGAAAACCATCAGAGCTGTCAAAGCAGCATGCAGGAATCCCGTCTCTCTCAGGACATTCCATCACACCCCGGGACACCCCGTGTGGGACACACAGGCTGAGGCAGTTCACACACTGCCCAGGAGCTGAGCACACAATTTGCCATCTGAATTAAACTTGGCACAGCCAGAGTTATTCCTTCCTCAGCCACCATGAGATGCTGTCCCAGAAAATCACCTCCTGCTCTTTGGGTCGCAGCAATTCAGACTCCCTTGGGTAACATCTGGTGGGAGACAGCAGAGATTTTATTTTCATAACCTTGAATCTACTTTTCCTGAAGAGGTGGCCACATCCCATGGGTAGAGAGGCATCCTGGAGCTGGGAGTCCAGAGCCCTGAGCTCCCACACTGGTTCAGCTCTGGTGAGCATCCCTGTGCCACAGCCTGGAGAGCTGGAGCTGCTTCTCCCATGAGGGAAATAATCCCGCCCTAAAGGCGAAATTGCCCCTATTTGGTTAATTAAGTGGGCACCAGGGAGAAAAAAAAAAGGCAAAACAAAGGCAGACAAAGCCCAACCACATGGAACTCAGGGAACACAGAGCCCTTTCAGGAAATGGGGGAGTGAGAAGCATCAATTCACTCTGCAGACAAGGTGTTTGGGCACGCACCCCAGGCAGTGTGAAGAACACACAACGGCGTGAAGAAATGCGTAATTACTTCCCCTGCATGGGGAGACACAGACTAATGAGAAGGAGGACAAAGGGCCTTTCATTTCGGTTTTGGCTGTGTGCTGACGCTGGTGTGTGCCTTCCCCGTGCCTCCCTGCTCCTTGCTGAGCCATCCCGGGCTCCCGGGGCAGCGTCTGCCTCCACGTGTCCCAGACGGAGCCGGGACACCTGCGGCCACAGGTGCCGGCCTCAGGCAGCCAGGTGTGCTCGGGACAGGAGACTTCCCCGTGGGGTGCAGCTGCTGCTGCCCCCCATCCCCCTGGACAGGGGCAGCACCACACCTGTCCAGGCACAGTTCTACAGCTGCCCACCCTCCCCAGCAGACAGCACCTCATTCCAGCCCACAAGGACGGGGGAAGGAGCTCTGCTGGCAGCACCAGGCACCCTGCCGGCATTGCCAGACAGCCCAGGCTGGCTTCTGAGGGCCCTGCAGCGCTGCCAGACAAGCTCCAGACTGCAACTCCGGTCCTTGTCAGAGATGGGCCATTGTCCCTGTGCTGAAGTGCTCACCAGCCCCCCATCCAAGCATGTTCCACCTAATCAAGAGCACCTGGGCAGGATGCTGACCCCTCTGCCCAGCCCGGCAGGGGGACGGCTCTGCCCGGCGCTGCCCAGCGCCCGCGGAGGTGCCCGCAGCTGGCACATCACAGAGCTGCTCCTGGCATGCACAGGAGCCTTGGGATGTGGACTCACTCGCAGGTCCAGGGTGTGCCCACCCCTGTGTCTGTGTAACAAATGCCGTGCTCACCCTGTTCTGTGCTCAGACAAATAAACCATGATAACGATGAGCATCAACTTGTGAGTGAGCATGAGAGGCAGTGAGGAAAAAATAAAAGCAGTTTGCATCAGGAGCACCAAAACCCATCCCTGCGAGGCCCTGAGCCTGCATAAATCACCTGGTGACTGACAGAGCTGTCACTGGGGCTGACTGGAGCACAGCCCAGGAGCAGTTATCCTGTGCTCAGGTGTCAATTACCATTGCTAATTCTGAAACGGAGACCAGCTGATGCTAACAGGGGACAGGGAATTAAAGTGTCACAAGTTAAACCATCAAGTGCCTCTGGTTGATTTCACCAGGAATGCTGAGTTTGAAACGGCCAGAAGTGCTGGGACGTAAATGTCATAACTGCTGCGAGATAAAAGGAGAAATCAAAACCATCAACTTCTGTCTCGGGTGGATCTGCTTGTAAAAGGAAATAGAGGCGTTTCCACCCCGCATCCCACCCCTCCTCCCACCCCACCTTCACCACCAGCGATGGAATGACACCGCTGGGCTGCTGCGGACACATGGCACTCCAGTAAAGCTCCCTCGGGCAAGGAGCAGGGCTTCAGCTGGAGTCCAGGCTGGCCTCGTCTGTACTTCTGGGGAGGGAGATGACTAACGGGGTCAGGGATCAGCTGGTTGCTATTTTTAGGTATTTACTGGATTCCGACTTCAGTTGCAAGGCAGAGCACCCGGCTCCCTGCACTGCTTCCCGCCTGGATGTCTGAGTGGGATGAGATGCCAGAGAAGTGCCAGACCCGCTGATTCATTGATTTCCCGACTAAAGGAATCACAGCTCCGCCCATTCCCTGCCATCGCTTTCCTCCCTCTCCAGCCGGGGCTGCTCCGTTCCCCCCCGAGCTGCCGCACAGCCCTGGGCTCCGGGAGCATCTTCTGCCCCTGCTGACCCCGCGGCAGGGCCTGGGCTGCCTGGGCACTGACAGGGCAGAGGCTGCACCCCGCATTTTGGCACCTGCTGGTTGTGTCTTGAGGCAGGAAGATGGGTCCTGAGCAGTGAGAAGTGTAAGGTGGATCGAGTTCTTCCTCCAAAAAGAGCTTTTTAACCCAAAAGTGAAGTTTTACTTGAAGAGAAACTGGAACAAGTGGCTTTTGAAGGTGTGGGAGGCTCAAAACAGCTGAATGCATCAGAGCAGGGATAAAAGGGGGTCATAAATAAACCTGTACCCATGGCAGGTTCTCTCTTCTATGTCTGCTTCCCACCAGCTCTGGACTTTCAGGAGTTACCACAGCCCTTCAGAGCCCCAGCAGCTGCCCAAGAGGAGCAGGAGTCTGAGCCAGAGGCAGGAGGAGAGAACCAGAGTGACGTCCAGGATTTTAGCAGGAGGGGGAGAGAAACTGGAAAAGGACAGGCCAATGAGGACCGGCACCCAAATCCAGAGCTCTTGGCCGTCAGCCACACTGGCAGCATGTCAGGCCATGAGGAATATTTTCCTTCCCTCTGCCGGGCCAAATCCCCGCCCAGGCAGCGCTGCTCGGCAGCTCTAGAGCGATTGCACAGTGACACCCACAGGAGAGGCCCCCGAGCTGTCCCCATCACACCCAGCCACCGTGCCAGCGCCGGGAGGGAGCTGACAGGGACACCCCGAAGGAGAGGACAGGGACATCCTCACAGAGGAGCTCTTCAGAGCCACCCAGGCGTGAGCACGGGGTCCAAGGCTCCCTTCCGTGGTCCGCATTGGTGCTGGATATGCACACCTGAAATAACTCATTTCTGTTCTAGAAAAAAGGGACACTATTTATTTTCATGTACTGATACCACACACCCCCCCACTCTGGGCCCTAGAAGTATTTATATGAAGCCAGGGAAAAATACGTTGGTGATGTAGTGTGCCTTTGAGGTATAGGTTACATGTAAAGCAGCCCCTATTATTTGGATCTGAGCTGCATCACACACATAGCTCAGTTCAGCCATTCACAGCCACATCAGACATTAGAAGTTTGGATTAGGAAAGGACACAGTGTGAAGCCCAAAATGTAAAGTCACAGTTTGGCAGAGAGGTGCTTTGCTCTAAGCCCCGTGTGTGTCTGTGGCTGCTCCCTGTGCTGGTGTGAGCCCAGCTGGGCCGCAGGGGCTGAGTGCTGATGGACAGAGGTCCTGCTCCTCTGGGATGATCCTCAGGTCCTCTCTCCTGCTCAGGCTCCTCCTGCCCCACATGCTCTTTGTTTCACAGTGCTTGCTGGGATGTTTCCCCCTTGGAGGACCTTGTGGTGTAGGAGCCATACCCCCAGTTCCGTGCCCCTCGGAGACTCTCCGAAGCACACTGCCACTCTCTCCCTCCCCTGCTTCCCCTGCCCCTGCAGTGGCTGGAGAGGGATCCCAAAGGGACCGGCCATGGGCAGCACTGCACATGGGCAGCACTGGGGCACTTTCCACGTGAGTATGAGGGAGTGGCCTCTCCCATGGGAGGAAGCCCCCAAGGGACCAACCGTGGGCCCCCTCCCACTCCTGTTTGTGCTGTTCTGCAACACGGGGCTTGGGGGGCTCATCACAAAGCAAGCACAGCACCTGCTGTCCGGGTGTGGAAGGAAATCTGGAGGGAGTAAACTCAAAAAATACGTGAAACCTGTGAAATCCACATCACTTCCTCACTGAAGTGCAGAGTTTCATCCTGACATTGCCTCCCCAGGAGGGCTGTGGTGTCAGGAGTCTGCACATACACCTGGAGTATCAGAGGAATTCAGCATCTTGGGTTGCAGAAGCTGAGGTTTGTAGGGAATAAAAACCAATTTGGTGCAACAGTGACTCAGCGGGTGTAATAATGTGATTATACAACAAGGGAGTTGTTAATTGCTGATCTGCTCTCAAAATTCTTCCCTGTGTGGGAGATGAGACCCTGGCACGCAGTGCCCCAAGAAGCTATGGCTGCTCCTGGATCCCTGGAAGTGGCCAAGGCCAGTTTGGATGGGGCTTGGAGCAACCTGGGATAGTGGAAGGTGCCCCTGCCCATGGCAGGGGATGGAATGAGATGACCTTTAATGTTCCTTCCAACCCAAGCTACTCCATGATTCTATGAACATTCATCCTGCTAGTGCAGCCCCTACTCTACCTGGCAGCAATTCCCATACCTGGAACCAAAACATCACCAGGGTTGAAGGAGTTATAGGCCAGTGAGTCTGTGTTTGTTCCTGGAAAATGGCTTTAAATTGTGATTAAAAATAGGCTAATGGAGCACAGATGGGATGACATGGATTCTGTGATGGAAAATGTGTCAGTGTCTCCAAAACATCCCTGGTCCTGCTCCTGCTCCCAGCAGGAGGTGTGGATGGTTGGGGCGGCCAGAGGCTGCAGGACTACAGACAGGTAAGAGCCAATGGTGCCTGTATGGAAAAAATTACTTGAATAGAGAACTGAGGGACTTGGTATTCAATTTTTCACCATGGATGTCACCACTGTGCACACTAATGTTTTCCACAGCAATCTGAAAAGGATGAAGGGCTGGGCAGTGCAGCCAGTCCACAGATTACAGAGAGGGAAGTTAACTGAACTCAGAAAGTCCATTGCACCTCCAAACAGCCAAGCCAGGGAGGTGGAGGACAAGTTTGTAGCTGAGCATTCTCTTCAATGAACAAGTTATTCAGGAGCACAAAGCCCAGCCCCTGGAGTGCGTGGTGGGGACTGCCAGGGTGGGAGGGAATGAATTTGGAGGGAAAAGGAGCTGCTATAATGATTAGGACCATGTGTGAGCCAAGAACAATGGATGCTGTAGCACATTTTGGTAGCAAATAGCATCAGTGACCAGACCTGGCTGTAGGACACCCTTGGGGTAATGGCTGTGCCAATTAATTTTTAGCAGGGGGACAGGGACTGGGAGGTGGTGGGAGCTGGATCCATGGGCCTGGCTGGGGATATTTCACACTCCTCAGATGAAGTTCCAAAACCCTGTGTGTAGCTTGGGAAATAAAGTGAATGGTGTGGGAGAAAATCTTGATCCCAGGTGCTGTTCCCTGTCCTGCCTCAGTGTCCTGGGGCACGGGATCATGTCCAAGCAGACCCACGGCAGCCTGTGTGTCCACGCTGGATCTCCTTGGCACCGTCGCACGGGATGGCTGGAGGAGACACAGGGAGGGCAGGGGGGCTGCGGGAACTGTCGGGCTCTGGAGCAGGAAAGGGAGTTCCCAGAGGCACCCAAGGGGTGGCCTGGCAGGCACAGGCTCCCAGGCTCCGGGGCAGGGAGCTCTGGGGCCGGCAGC
>NW_005054504.1:718017-718256 GCF_000277835.1 Geospiza fortis | reverse complement strand
GCCAGGACCTGGTGCTGGGACATGTGGCTGCGTGAGGATCCCGCGTGGTGCCCAGCAGGGTCCAGCGCCGTCTCTCGCAGATTCCGCCAAAACGGCTCCAACCCGTCCCTCGTTTCTTTCTCATCAAGAGCCGCTTAGAAGCATCCGCGGTGCAAATCTTGGCAGAGAGCACCCTCCAGCGGGCACTGGGAGGCCAGGAGGGTCCCCGCGCTGGGCACGGCGGGGTCCAGCATCCCCGC
>NW_005054504.1:715411-717966 GCF_000277835.1 Geospiza fortis | reverse complement strand
CCATCGGAAGCTGTCCATGAGGAGCCGCGCTTGGCTCACCTGCACGGCTGCGGGCTCCAGCTGAGCGTTGCCCTGGCGCCAGAGGTCTTGGAGCAGTAAGAAGCAGTTCTGCAAAAGTAGAGAATTTGGCTGTCGGACACTGAACGTCTTGGGGCTGGCCCAACCAGTGACACTGCTCTGGATTTACCAGCATCCAGGGATGCAACGTGGGACGGGCAGCTGTGTGGAGAGCCGATGATCCTCACTCAGTCACCAGATGTTTGGTGAGAAGACACAAGGCAGAGGCAGTGGGAGTCCTCAGGACAAACCGGGGAGAAGGTCAGGACCGCCTGTGGACCCCCTCCAGGGTCTGGGCACCACCATCCCCTGACCCCCTCCCCCAGTGAGACTCAGCCAAAGCCCCACGGAGTTCCCCCGAGTGTCCCCTCTGGGCGCGCCTCCCCTTCCTCGGAGGGGATGCTCTCCGCGGGGCGGAGCGGAGCCGGAGGAGGGAAAGCAATCCCTGCGACATTTGGTTGTAATCAGTATTCGCAGAACTGGCTGTAATCAGTATTCGCAGACCGGCCCTCGCCCCCGCCCGGCCACTGGCCAGCGGGGCTGTTTCCCACGGGATGCCGAGCCCGGTTCCAGGGTCCGCACGTCCGGCGCAGCAAGTGCGCCCCGAGCAGCCCCTGGGCCCCGCTCCGCCCGCGCCGGGGCAGCCGGTCCCGCCGGGAACCAAAACAATGCTCTGGCACCGCTGCTCCCGCCATCTCTCCCTGGGCCTGTCCACAGCTCCAGGGCCATCACGGGGCTGTGGCTCCTCATTTCCAGCCCTCCCACCCTGGCCAGCCCCACTCCTGATCATCACAATAATGTGGTGACTTCATGGTGCAGTTTACTTCACATGGAAAGGGCCCTTGTCATTTTCTCATGCTAAATCTTTGACAGAAGATTTCAAGAAAAAACAATCCATTTAGAAAAAAAAAAAAAAGCCAGTTTAAGTTGCTAAGTGACCAGATTTTTACCATTTATTGAGGTTGTTGCACTGCACAATGGTTTTATGAATCCCTTGGCTCCCGGAGTCTGGATCTTGGCTCACACTCAGCGGCAAGGTGTTCTCACCTCTCCAGCTACAGAAAAAGGTTTGGAAACGAGTCCAAGGCACACAGACAGCAAAAGGCAAAGCCCTTGGCACTTACCTGGCTTAAAATCGTCCTCGCTAAGCCAGCCTCGAGACCTGGGCACTGCTGCCACAACAAACCTGCATCATGAGGCAGAACAAGAGGAAAACCACCTGAAAACTAAACAAAAAATGCAATAAATTCCCATTTCGGCAGGGTTGTTTGCCGTTGCCCTGACCAGCAGGACATTGCCCAAGTGGGTGTTGAGGAAGACAGTTTAGGCCTCGTGCTTGAATTTCAAGATACACTTGAATTTCAGGATCTGTGTTGAAAAAACCACAGAAACAGGGACACTGTCCATGTGTTCCTTCTCAGCCGGCAGGAGGAGAGGTCAGTGCTGGGAAGGGCAGCTGGGCTGGGAATGGGGAATGAGCAGAGCCCTGATGGGCTCCAGATGCTCTCCTTACCCGGATGATGATTCATGATTGAGGCTGCCCAAGCCAAGAGAATCGGGCTGACTTCACCCTCCCCACATCCTAGCAGGGTGTGACACTGTGCCTCAGTTTCCCCATCTGTGCTAGGAACAGAGCCAAGGCACCAGCACTCCTCAACTCCTTCTGCCTCAATTCCAGCCAGGCAGGTGGCAACCACTGCAGTCCATCCGCCCAGGGAATGACAACATGGGAGAGCTCCAAGTCTCCTGCAGGAGATGTTCAGCTCTCGGCACAGAGAGGAGCTCAGGGCACCTCACAAAGATGAAAGGGGAAAGGGGAAAGGGGAGAAGGAATGGGAAAGGGAAAGGGAAAGGGAAAGGGAAAGGGAAAGGGAAAGGGAAAAGATAGTTCTCAGTGGCAGCAGCCCCATGGAGCTGGGTTTGGATGCACAAACATTTACACAAACCCAAGCAGAGCAGGAGTGGTTCAGGAGTCCAGCAAGGTTCACCGTGCATGGAGAAATGGTATCACAAGAAATTCCCAGTAGGAATTCTAGTCCTGCTCTGTCCCAGGCAACTGGAGCTGCTGGGGAGGGGGTGCTGGATGGGCCATCTGGATTGGAGGTTACATCCACCACAGCCACTCTTTTCTCAGCTTTTGCTGCTGCCCTCACTGCTGCCAGGAGCCAGGCAGCCTGGATCCCCCCGGGGCTGGGCAGCCAGGACATCCCCACTGTACCCTGGTGCCACCCCGGGGCCACCCAAATATTGCCTTTAGCGGGAGCTGGAGCAGGGAAGACGGGGAGGGAGCAGCTGCTGGAGCAGAACATCCACGGGAAATTCGGGGGGAAAGCGGGATCAGCTGTGTGTCCTGCGGCGGCTGCTGGGCGCTGCCCGCCTCGGGGAGCACTGAAGCCCCGGAGCCCGAGGAGGCCGGGGCAGGACTCGGGGGGCTCCGCAAGCCCTCGGTCCCAGCACAGGAAGGACGGCTGCAGCTGGAGACAGTGCTGGAGGAGCCC
>NW_005054504.1:711581-714642 GCF_000277835.1 Geospiza fortis | reverse complement strand
CTGGGGGAGCGGGGTGCGGGTGGCAATGCCTCGCCAAGGCCCGTGGTGCCAGGGAACCGTGCCGGGCACTGGGGTGAGCTGTCATTGGGATGCTGGTGGCCAGGGCACCGGGGTGAGGCCAGGACAACCCTGCGCCCTTTCCTTCTGCCCAGACTTTATTTCCCTGCTCACAGTGGGCATTTTCCAGGCTGCCAGCCAAGCACACCTCGCACTGTGTCTGCAATTACTGGGGGCTGTTTTGAGAAAGCGGGGACACTGGGCTGTCAGGGCTGGTCCTTGCCACCCCCACACTGTCCCTGCCTCAGGTGCTTCACCTCATCCTGGGAGGGGACCGAGGGGGCTGTCCTGCCCAGCGTGGGGCAGTTTTCACTCGGGGTCTTGTGTATCTGGGAAAAATGTTGGGTTGTCATCCAGGCATCGTGTCAGCTCGTCCCCTCTCCTGGCAGCCACAGGGTTTGGGTTGCCCTGGACTGCTTCCACTTCCCATTCCAAGTATTTCGGTCTGGCACAGGCTGCTGTGCTGGGTCAGGAACAGGCAGCGCCGTTTCAGAGGATCTTAAAATAAGCTCATTTTGGAGTTGTTTATAGAAGTTTATTTTAAAGGCTTTGTGGGGCGGGGAGGGCAGAGCTGCTCCAGCACGTTCCCCTCAAGCACCGCGCTTTTCCCAGGCCCTTGGCAGAGCGTGCGCCTCTGCTGCCGGCAAATCCCCTCCCAGGAGCTCCCCTGCTGCTCCATCTGCCTGGAGCCATGGGAAATGACTACCAGATCCAGCCAGCGTCCCGGATGCCGGGAGCGAGCAGAGCACCCAGCCTCAGTGTGGGAGCTGCACTGCTCCTGGCAGCGCTGTGGATCCGTCATTAGACTGGGAAGATGCTCCCAGTGTCCTGTGCATGGCCCAGGACGAATGACGGGACAGCGAGGTTTCACCGTCACCCAAGCTGACCCGGGCACTGCACCAGCGTGTGCCAAACCTGGCAGCAGCATCACTGTACGTGCTGGAGCAGGCTCTGCTGGAGGAGGAGCTGCGTGCCCGTAGCCAGATGGTCCCTCACTGCCTGTGTCTGGCCAGCAGGCCGGGCCTGCTCCAGGTGGCCACAGGAGTGCTGTGCGTGTGCACCGTGGCAGCAGGGCATTAGACACCGTGGAGGAGATGGTGTAGGGGACAGGTCAGCAGTGGGATGGTGGGGGGGGATTGTCAGGGGACCCTGCAGGAGCTGCTGTGGGCAGGTGAGGTGTGTAGGCCGGCCTTGTGTGTTCAGCTAATTCCGCGCACCTGGCGAGCAGCACCACCAGTAGCTGGAGGTGTGTGTGTAAGGCAGCAGCAAATTCTCCTCCTGTGCTACACTTCCTCATCAGAGCCATGAATATGCATGTGAGCATGTGCTGGGCTGGCTCAGAGCTGGGATCAGAGGTGAGTAGTGATAAAAATGCTGTGCTTTATCTTGTGGGAAGAGCTGGGGCAGTGTGAACAGAGCCAAGCTCACCTTCATTGCTGCTCAGTGGCACAGAGGCTTAGGAGGTTCATTTCTTCCTCCATCCTAAGGGAATAGAGCTCATTCATCCCCACCTGCTCCACATCCATTCACCACCAGCCAGCGGGATGCCAGAGCTTCCAGTGTGACTGAACTTACTTGGGTAAATAATCAAATTCTGACTGGTACTTCAGTGGCAGTTTGCTTTGCTGAGTGCTCCAGCATTAGCCCATGGTGGGGGATCAAATCCTGTCTTGGGGGGACAGAGCTCCTTGTGAGGCCCCAGCACTGCAGGAGAGTGATGGCTGCCCAGGGCTTGAGAGAACACTTCCCACTGAGTTGCAGCACAGCAGGTCCCCAGGAGTGCACTGGGTTTGGGACTTATTTTCTCCTCTGTTTTCATTTCTCGAAGAGAATCCAATGGCAAAAATCACAATTCCCCTCTTAAAATTGAATGGAAGCCCATGGAAGATGCTTCAGGGGAGCTCACCCAGGACCAATCGTGCCCTGGTACAGCCTCTACTTAGCCAGTGTGAGTCCAGGTGACATGTCACAGCCTGTCTGGCCAGCTTGTAAGGACAGGGATGGATCAAGCTGGAGATCCAGCAGCTGTCTCCCAGGCAGGGCTGGAGACAACATCAGCCCAGCACCAACCACAGCAGACCCGACATCATCCTGGGCTGGAGTAGTTCCATCCTTTAGCTCCTCTGAGCACACAAGATGGGGACCAGACAGTTCACAGGAAGAAGAAATATTCCAGGCATGACCAAAGCCCAGCTGCAGTGCAGACAGGGCATGGGGGTGGCTGTCCAGCCCTCACAGATGACCTGACTCCAGCTCCATGGGCCTGTGGTGGTTTGCCCTGCCCAAGCATGGTCCTTGGGCCAGCTCCCAGATTTGGGCATCCTCAGCTGGGTCACAAGCCTTTGCCTGGTTTTGGTTCCTACCAGCCAGGTTAGAAAGATTCAAAAGCCATGGGCCTCCTCACCCCGTGGCTGGGGAGGTCAGGTCACTACTGTGCAGAAGGACATGGCCACTGGTGTTTCCAGAGGCTGTGAGCTGAGGGAGCTGCCTCATCCTCCTCAGGAAGGGGAAATGCTCGTGGAGCAGTGTTACTTCCAGATGAAGAAATCGCACAGCAAAAGGCTGGGGAAACACTTGTCCAACGAGGCAGTGTGGCTGTTTCCAGCAGGAGACGGCAGCCAAGGGCTGTTGGATTCCTCTGCTCTTATTCCCCGGCCATACTGGGAGCGGGGAGGGCTCACGCCTGGCACCGGGAGCAGGGAGCACCCCTCATCCCTTGGTGCAGCCAGCCAAGGAAGCCACGGCTGGCTGCAGGGTCCCACTGCGGCCAGAGCAGAGCAGGGACAAGCCCCCTGTCCCACTGGCACAGCCACGTCCTGGAGGGTGACACATGCCAGTATGGCTCAACCTCCTGTTCAGAACCCTGCAGCTCCAGAAATAAATCTCAGTGAAGCAGTGGATGGGGCCAGCGCCGAGAGCTGTTCAAGGTGCAGTCCCTGAAGAGCTGCAGGACGGTTCTCTGGAAGGAACCCCAGGCTGTGCTGGCAGGAGCAGCTGTTTACTG
>NW_005054504.1:705541-711571 GCF_000277835.1 Geospiza fortis | reverse complement strand
AGCATTCCCATCCTCTGCCCTCCCAGCCTTCTCTGAGACCAGCCATGGAGATAGACAGAGCTGTCTGCCAGCCAGGGCTGCTGCTCCCCACACTCTCTGCTCAGCTCTTCCCTGGCTGAGCTAGCATAGATGTTTCCCCCCATATTCTGAGACTGGATTTTTAAAAAGGAACGAAAGAAAGAAAAAAACCCTTCCGATATGCTGGAGTTTCCTGCCAGGCTGAAGTGGCTGTCTGTCCTTCAGTCCCCGGGACAGGGGGCAGGGGCTGAAGCTGTAACTGCAGTCCCAAGGCTCACCCACATGAACCTACTTGAGCCCCACTCCTTTGATCCCACAGCTGCCCTTGTCAGCACCTGTCCATGGGGTCAGTGCCCTTCAAGTTAGAACAAAGTGCCAGGAATGGTGCAGGGCACTCACTGCAGGACCACGGGAAGGAGATGTCCCAAATTCAGGGGACAAGAGGCGTCGGTTTGGAGTGAGATGTGGTCTCAGCTCACCCTGATGCTCTCTTCCCAAGCAGCCCTGGCCTGCCGTGGCCGCAACCACCCCTGTGAAATGGCTCTTGGAGCCTTCTTAGCCACCAGGACAGGCTGTGGACAGTGTGGGGTGAGGGTTGCTCACCCCCCAGAAGTGCCAAAGCCTCACAGTAGTGCTGAAGAGGCTTGTGGGGGCCTCCCCCTCAGGAGCCCAGCACTGCTCATCCCAGCCACAACCAACTGCAGCCTCCTCTGCAGGGAAGAGCAGCTCCCAAAACCCTTCCAGATCTCCAAGGCATTTTCTCTGCCTGCATTTCCCTGAGCCAGTGGTGATTGCAGTGTCAGAGGGGCGAGTACATCTCCCCAGGCTGCTGGTGTGGGTGGGAAATGGGATGCTGACCAAGGCTGGATAGTTGACTTGGCTGCCAGAGGAGGGGGAGAGGAGCCACACCCTCCTCTTAACAGGAACCGTCTGACAGCTTAGCAGGAGGGGATGGACGGATAACACACGGCTCCCTCGGCCCTGCTCTGGATGAAAGCCGTCTTCGGCACTGGGCTGATGGCCACTCCCAAAATGTGTGCTGCAGGCAACATGAGGGGCAGGATAGCCTGCTGATGTCCCTGCAATGAAAGGGCAGCTCTGTCTGGGCTTTTCCAACCTCCACAGTTTCCCCTGGCTCCCCTGCCCATGGGTGTGGGGTTCCTGCAGAGCCTGACCATGCTGGGGGACACACGTGGGACATCCTTAGAGCTGATGTTGAGGATAGCATCTCCAGCTCATTGCTGCAACCTCTCTTCCACCCTGCTGGGTTTTCTTCAGGGCTGAGATTCCTGCTTGGATGGATCTAAACATTCATTCCAAAAAAAGTGTTTTCACCCTTGGGTGGTGTTTTGGAAGGGTTCGTGTTAGGGCTGAGCTGGTGGCCCTTGCTCAGGAGCTGGGCTGTGGCCTTCAGGGGCAGTAGGTCCCCTGGGGAGAGCAGGTCCTCAGGAGTCCCATCACCCAGTAAGAACTGCATGAAAACATGAGGGAGTACAGCCACTGCTGTTCCTCGCAGCCTTGGACACCCCTGGTGTTTCTGGTTCCTCCTGCCTGGGGCCATCCCTGCAGAGCAAGCTTAGAAGGAATTCCATGAGCACCGGTGCTCCTGGTTCTTCTTAGGAAGCACTTACAGCCTCACTTTGGCTGGGAATATGGCAGCACTTACCAGGAACATGGATTGGCTTCAACTACGTGTCTCCTTGGAGTTTGCGTCATCCTAAGTCAGCATGTGGGATGCGTTCACCTCCGTGTGGAAGCAAGCGCTGGAGCGTGCCTTGGCAGCCGGTTCTGCAGCTGTAGGGAGCTCTGTGGTGCTCCATGGAGGCAGAGGTGGGAGTGCAGGATGGCTCCCATGGCACCTGTGCAAGTTATCCATGCAGCGAGGCACCAGTGGCTGCGGGGCTGCGCTTTGGAGAGCAGATGACCCTTGGGGAACCCACAGGAACCCTCCAGTCCGTTGTGGATGCGTTTCCAGCTCCCAGCCTGGTCTGCACTCCCTGGGTACCCAGTGCCATGCCCACTGGCCAAGGATGCCACGGCTGGCTGCAGGGGCCCCCAGCCCTGCCGGTGCTGGCACAGGGCTGGCCACACTCCAGTCCCCGCGCGTGCACAGGAGCCACTGCCTGCGAGCACAAAGTCTGGATTGAGCAGGAGCTGGCACGGTGCCCAACAGGCCAAGGATGCTGGCAAGGAGAATCTTCTCCTTAGCCATGCCAGCAGGCTCTGCCATCCTCCTCCTGCTCTCCCGCTGGGTGCCCACCTTGGCACTGGGATGCCTGGCAGGGAATCGGGCTGGCACCTCGGGCAGTGGCAGGCGTGTGGCTCTGTGGGAGTACCCACCAACGCAGAGGGTGACTGTCCCCTCTGTCTGCTGGAGCCTGACCCCTCACAGATGCCAGCCTGGCACAGCACAGTGTCTGGCAGCTGGGGACAGCTCCAGGAGCCAACATGGAATGGCATGGCATGGGGAGACTGAGCATGGTGGGCAGTGCAGGGATCAGGGGAGTATCATTGCTCCTTGAGTTTAACTAATGGCAGCAGATTGAAGCAGACAGGGAAAAAGGTAATTCCGCCTGTTACCCAGAAAGTGGCTGTGAGAGGCCATTTCCTCCCTCCCTGGCACCCTGAGTGGCAGGCTGTATCCATAGGGACCAGCATGGCCCCACTGTGAGCTTGGATCCTGACTCAGTGTCCCCATAGCCAGGCAGGAGAAAGGGGACAGCAGCGCACCAAATATCCCCAGCACAGAGCAAACCCCCCTGGCACACGTGTGTCTGTGATTCTGTACGTGTCTGAGTGTGCACACGTGTGTCTGTGATTCTGTACGTGTCTGAGTGTGCACACGTGTGTCTGTAATTCTGTACATGTCTGAGTGTGAACACCTGTGTCTGTGATTCTGTACATGTCTGAGTGTGCACACGTATGTCTGTGATTCTGTACGTGTCTGAGTGTGCATACGTGTGTCTGTGATTCTGTACGTGTCTGAGTGTGCACACGTGTGTCTGTGATTCTGTACATGTCTGAGTGTGCACACCTGTGTCTGTGATTCTGTACATGTCTGAGTGTGCACACGTGTGTCTGTGATTCTGTACATGTCTGCACACGTGTCTGTGATTCTGTACATGTCTGAGTGTGCACACGTGTGTCTGTGATTCTGTACATGTCTGTGAGCGCACACGTGTGTCTGTGATTCTGTACATGTCTGAGTGTGCACGCCTGTGTCTGTGTGCACACGTGTGTCTGTAATTCTGTACATGTCTGAGTGTGCACACGTGTGTCTGTGATTCTGTACGTGTCTGAGTGTGCACACATGTGTCAGTAATTCTGTACGTGTCTGAGTGTGCACACGTGTGTCTGTGATTCTGTACGTGTTTGTGTGCACACATGTGTCAGTAATTCTGTACGTGTCTGAGTGTGCACACGTGTGTCTGTGATTCTGTACATGTCTGTGTGCACACGTGTGTCTGTGATTCTGTACGTGTCTGAGTGTGCACACGTGTGTCTGTGATTCTGTACGTGTGTGCACACGTGTGTCTGTGATTCTGTACGTGTCTGAGTGTGCACACGTGTGTCTGTTGCAGAGATGGGGGCTCCTGGCATGCTGAGGGTGCCAGGATCTGTGCTGTCAGTGCTTCTGTTAGGACGCTCCTGAGCTGTCGTGTGCTTGGTCCGTGCTCTGTGGAAATGGGGGGACTGTGGAGTCAGCCCTGAGATCACTTCCCTTGTGTCAGGATTTTGCTCCAGTGCTTTCCCATCCCTCCCAGCAGGCTGCTGCGGCCATGGCTGCCCAATGCCCACACCTCTCCACTGGACAGGGAGAGGTCCATCGCCATCCAGTCACAGCCGTCCCCAGGGCCTGTCACGGAGCTGCGTCCTGTGAGCACGGAGAGCCGATCCCCCATTGCACGCCCAGCACGGCGTGGCCATCCCGCGGGCGTTCCCTCCCCACAGCTGCCGGCAGCCGCCTCCCGGGTGGTCCTGGCTGTCAGGCACAGCGTGGGCTGCCGAGGCCACCTGCAAGGCGCTGCCTGTGTGGGAGCAGCTCCCTTCCAGCTGCACTGGGACCCCAGCCAAGGGCAGGGGGGAATGGACAGCCCCCTCCCTGACAGCCACAGGGCGCTGCCAGCCGCAGGAAACCTCCACCTGGCTGCCTGACCCCTGTTAATTGCAGGAGGGTCAGCTGGCACTGCCCACAGCACCCACGCAGGCTGGCACGGCTGACAGCAGAGGTAGTGGATGCCATCTCCTCTCCACCAATCTCATCCCTTGCTGTGGTTCTCAGATCCACCGAAAAGACGCCGGCTGGCAGGATGCTCCATCCCCGCTCAATCTCCACGGCTCCAGCACCCGCAGCAGGGTTGTGTAGCTATGTCTTTAAGAAGGGCCTGGGCTGGGGTGGGAGAAGCGTTTCCATCCAGCCTTTCTCCAGAAACCTGGTTCGATTTAGTGCGAGCAAGCGACTGCCAGAGCTGGCGCTGTGGCTGTCTCCCGCTCCCGGCCAGGGCAGCCGCCAGTCCATCCCGGCCGTGGGGGCTCGGGCCGTCCCCTGAGCTGTGGGGCAGCTGCCGTACCCCGGGCCCGGGGCCCGGTGGGGAGGGGAAGAGGAGGAGGCAGAGTTGGGTAAGTAAGAGTTTTGTCCTTTCCTGCCTGTGGGACTCCCTGCCCCGCCCCGGGAGGGCCTGGCAGCGCCGCAGGACGAGGGCAGGGAGTCGTGGGTGCACGACATGGTGGCTGTCACTGCAGGTGGGTGCAGGCAGCAGCAGCCCCAGGGCTGGCACAGCCGCCTGCTCGGCTCCTCGCTCCTGCCTGTTCGCACCAAGGGATGGGGACGGTGGGATGGGGCCAGCTGGGCACCCAGTGCCCATCACGGGAGGGCTCGCAGGCAGGACACATCGACGGTGGCAGCGGGCAGAGCCCCGGGAGGGTGCGGTGCCCTCTGCTCCCTGGCAGTGCCCGTGCCCAGCCCAAGGACTGGATGTGTCCCTCCTCTTCCTCCTCACCCGCTCGGGCTGGGACAGGAAGCCTCCCCAGAGACCCCGCCGGGAGGAAGGTGCACGGCGTGCTCCTGCAGAGGGGCTGGGGGATCCAGTGGCACTGCGGGGGAGGTGCCAATGCCACCCCTGGCACCCCACGTCTCCCGTAAGAGGCTTACGAATGACAGGTACTAGTGATGGTGCCACGGCACGTGGTGGCAGCCTGGCTGCACGCTGCTCTCTGGCACAGCTGTTTAGGGGGGCGTTCAGAGGAAGCCCTGGGCATGTGGGTGCAGCTTGTGGGGTGATCGGGGCTGGGGCAGCCCTGTCCCCTCTGCCTGACCCCACACACCGCTTCATGCCGAGCTCTCACTCCAGGGATGCAGCGGAGCCAGGTGACTGCGTCCTGCAGCCCCGGCACACCGGGAGCAGGGAGGGCAGCCCTGACAGTGCCGCTCCTGGGCAGGACGGTCAGGCCCCCAGTGCAGTTACCAGGACACAGAGCAACCAAATATGTTTGGTGCACTGAAGGAATCCCAGGAATGCAGAGCCTGGGGGGGACTCGAGGTGGCACGAAGGTGTCACGGCAGCTCCAGCCCTGCACGTAGATCCCCTGCCAGCCCCAGGGGGCAGCTTGGGGGTCACCTTCAGCAACATAAGGTGTTGTGGGGCTCGGTGTCCCAGCTCTGCCCTCCAGCTTGGCGGGAACCCTGCCGGTGGCTCTGCTGGAACGTGGCACCTTTCAGGGTCCAGTACAGCCCTGGGAGTGTCTCTCCATGGTGCCTGCGCGGGGCTGGGAGCCCTGGCCCTGCTCCTCGGCTCTGGCCCGGCCCCAAGCCGTTGTTCTCCAATGAGCTCATCTGCCTCGCTGACTGTGAGCTTTAATATGGCCTCTTGGCCCGAAAATAACCAGCTCGGCCACTTAGCAAATGTTTATGGCTTCTTCATAGCTGGGTTCTCTGCCAGGAGAGGGTCTGCTCCGGGAGCACAGAGCGGAGCCGCTCCCGCGTTCGGGCCGTTCTGAGACGCGGCGCCCGGA
>NW_005054504.1:703904-705429 GCF_000277835.1 Geospiza fortis | reverse complement strand
GGCAGGCAGCCCTGTGTGCCCACGGGCCTGAGAAGGATGCAGGGTCTGGGGCTGCCCCGCGCAAGGTGACAAGTGGCTCCGAGTGATCGGCACCCGGCGTGGCTCCCCAGGGCAGGGAGCAGAACAATGGCCACGCTGCCGGACCGGAGCACCATGAGTCACAGTGGGGCTGTTTGTGCAGGGGCCGCTGCCCCCCTGCCTGACACCGTGTGCTGGGCTCGGCTGGAGCTTGGGGAAGTGGCAGAAAGTATTTTCTTGTTGGAATTTCTGCAAACCACCCCCAACTCGTCGCAGTCCTTCACCTCCCTGGGGAGTGCAGAGGCTGGGTGAGGTACCTACAGCCCCATGCCCGGGTCCCTGGGAGCTGAGGCACTGCCACAGCCCAGCCCCAGAACGGGGACACAGCATGGGCAGAGGGGTGCCACTGCGGGACCCCCGCACCGCTGCGGCTGTCACACCCACCTGCTCCCACATCAGTCACACAAACTGCTCCTTGCACCAAGTACTGATCCAATTTGTGGCTGTTTCCATAACAACCTCCCAGCGCTTTCTGGTCCTTTCTGTTGCTATATGGATGCCAAGATCCGATGTGTCGGGGATGCTCTGTCCTGGGACACAGCGACTGGGCTGAGCCATCCCAATGCCTCTTGGCTCCCAGGGATGAAGCACACTGCACGTGGGTGCCTTGGCATGCTGAAGAGGCTTCCCCACTCTGGAAGGGCTTTTTTCCCCATGAGAGGGATATGGTGAGGTTTGAGCCAGGGGAAGAAACCCAAGTGCAGTAGCTGATCCAAGACTCCTGGGGGTCCCTGCATGCAGCTGAGCTTTGTGCAGTCATGGCACTGCCCGGTCCTCTCGATACTAGGAATGGGGACCTTGGAGGCACTGGCAGACAGAGACGACCCTGTTTCTCCTACCTGAGATGACATCACCCCCAGGCCTGGCCTTTGCAATGTCTTGCAGCTCTCACACAGGTTTCCTGACTGAACCCAGTCCCAAAGCTCTTCCCACACCTCCTGTTTCCCTCTGTGCATGACTCCAGCTGCTCTTGGAGCTGACCTCTGCCTCCTGTCAGAGGTCCCTGACCCCTGGCTTCCATCCATCCTCTGATCAGCCACCCACTCCACAGGGCCAGCACTGGGGTCTCTACCCAGCCCCAACACGCCTGGTGTGCCCAGCCCCAGGACCTCACACGCAGCCCCATTGCCTCAGGGGTGCCCAGCCCTGGCACCACCTCATCCCCACCACCCCAGGGGCTGTCCAGCCCCAGGACTTCCTCCACTCATCCCTAAAGCAAACAACTCCCCAGGGGTTACCCAGCCCGAGGGCCGCCAGGCCAATCCTATCGCCCTGGGGGCTGTCCAGCCCCGGTATCCCCACACTAGTGGTCTCAGGGTGCCCGGCTCCGGCACCGCCCCACAATCACCCGGATAGCCCATAATCCCTGTCTCCTCGGGGGGTGTGCAGCCCCGGTACCGCCATCCCCATCACCCCAGTACTCCCCAGCCCCAATCCCCCCACCCCA
>NW_005054504.1:701640-703083 GCF_000277835.1 Geospiza fortis | reverse complement strand
CCCACGGCGTGGGGAGCCAGCCCCGAGGTGGAGAGCCCCTGTAGTTGCTGCCTCCCCAGCTGGGCCCCCCCAGGCAGGGAGCCCAGTGCCTGTGCAGCCCCCACAGCCCAGCTCCCTTCTCCCACACATCGCAGTGGTGGTGGGTGTCTGGGGGCTCCTGTTCCACAAACAATCTCGGGGAGGCGGACAGCCCTGCAGCTCTGCAGGGAGCTTTTTGAGGGGGAGCAGAGGGAGCAGAGGACTCACTTGGAGCTGGGAGCGGGCAGTGAGGGCAGTGCACTGTGAGGAAGTAGGGTCAGAGAAGCAGGACCTGTCTGGTCACTCCTCTGTCCCCATGTAGCTGGTCCAGGCAGTTCAGCAACCCTCCCCAGTACTCCAACTCTTCTTCCAGCCCAGCTCCTGGGAATGCCAGAAGAGCCAGGAGCTGGGGTCTGCCACAGCGCCCAGCACCAGGCCCATCAGAGTCCTGGAGTCCCGGAGTGCAGCATGCTGGGCTCTGCTGGCCCCAGCTCCTGCTGCCCTTTGCCTGCCTGCTGGTTGGGAGCGGGACACGGCAGTGTGGGCAGCAGCAGGGAACTGACAGCCCTGGGAGAGACCTCAGGAAGATTGCTTAGAAACTGTAGGAGAATGGGGACTGCTTGTCACAGCCCAAATGACTGTCACAGTTTAATAATCAGTGGGCAGAGAGGGTGGCATCACAACCTGATGCTGTCTAATTTTGCAACCACTGCTGTAGCGGTGGGTGCAAAGCACCGAAATGGGGCACAAGAACTTGGGGCTGCACAGGAGGCGACCAGGAGAGAGGCTGAGCTGCGGGTCAGAGGGGGTGAGTGGGATGGGGCTGGTCAGTATCCATCGCATCATCCTTGGCTCCCCTCTTGGGGGCATGGGAAGCGGACAGTGATTGGACTGTGGGACTCAGAGGGATCATGGGATGCTGGCCCGTTCCCCACTGGGAGGCAGTGCCTGGACCACAGGGTGCTGGCCTGCAGGTGGTGGGGGATGAGGGATGCTGTGCCACCGCTACCCAGCACAGTGCCCTCGGCTCCCATTTACAGGCATGGAAGATGAGCAGCGCCCAGACCATTGGATGCTGCTCTGCTCCCTGCCTGCCTCTGCCACCTGGTGCCAGTCACAGGGAGAATTAATCACACTTCTGGATTGTCAAAGGAATTCTTGGAGCTGTGGGAAGGGCCCAAGGGGGATTGTGGGGTCAGGCCCTAGCCAGAGCTGGTTCATCTCTGTCCTCAGGTCACGGTTCCCTGCCAGCCTGGAGATCTCCAGCAGATCTCCCTCAGGTGCCTGGTCTCCCTGGAGAGACCTGCATCTGGCTGCTGGGGTCAGGGAAGGGTGGGATTTGGCATTGCATGGCTCAAAACTGGGGTGTAAAGCTTGAACAAATACTTGGACGCTCATAGGGCTGCTGGGACTTCAGTGCCTGGG
>NW_005054504.1:694957-701620 GCF_000277835.1 Geospiza fortis | reverse complement strand
AAGCTTCCATGCAGAGATGTGGCAGCAGATCCAGGCTGGAGCTTATCTGCTAAGGGGAGGGAGCTGAGGCTCCATAAGGAGCAGCCCTGTGGTGGGTGTGGGTCGCTGCTGGTGTGGGATATTCCTGAATGA
Source organism: Geospiza fortis (assembly GCF_000277835.1). Lineage (NCBI taxonomy): Eukaryota > Metazoa > Chordata > Aves > Passeriformes > Thraupidae > Geospiza > Geospiza fortis. The sequence continues at coordinate 701,488 of NW_005054504.1, read as the reverse complement.
AGCCTGTGCTTGGGGCAGCATTCTTGGCTCTCCTGCAGCCCTGGCTCCCAGGAGCCTCCATCCTCTGGGAGAAGCCAGCTCAGCTTTACAAAGCCCTGGGGCACTGGGAAAGTGGTCCCCAAGGAGCCTTTGCTCCAGACTTTGGAAGGAGCTGAAGTGAGATGAAGCTCTGGGAGCTCTGGCAGCTCCCAGGTCAGAGCCAGGGGGTTCGGAAGGGCCCCTGGTTTTGGTAGCTCTAAGGACTGGACGAGCTGGCGGGCCGCAGTTCAGCCCGGCCGGGGACAGCCACAGGCTCCAGGTGCTCCTTTCCCCACAAGGAGGCTTGTGGGTGCTCCATGTAGGAACAGCCATGCTCTGCTGAGAGGACAGGGACCCACATGCTGTGTCCCCCCAGGTCACCCACCACTCTCAGATGGTGCTCCAGCCACAGCCAGGGGATATTTTGGTTCCATGACCCTGTCCAGCTTGGAGAGTCCTTCTGTCCTGGCTATAGTATCCCTCTCCAGGTGCTGCAGCAGGGATGTGCACAGAGGGATGTGCATTCCTGGGTGGCCCGCTGTGAGGGCGGGTGGATGTGGGATGGGCTGTGCAGAGTCGCGGTCCCTCCACCATCCTTCCCCGGGGAAGGAAGAGGGGCCGGGGCCAGGACAATGGGCTGTGGCGCTGACTCAAACAGTCAGTTCCTGGTCGCTTCCTCTCCCCACTGGAGCGGGAGGCAGTGAGGACGGGGGGGAAGCTCAGTTCTCTCGGCTTGTTTTGAGGCAGGAGCTCCTGGGTGGCCCGAGCGAGCGGGCTCCCCCAGCACTCACAGCCATGGCCAAGGTGGAGTGGCTCCTGGCACCCTGGCAGCGGGCAGGTAAGGCAGGCAGCAGGGGAGGGCTGAGGCGCGCAGTGGGGGTGGTGGGATCTGCAGGCACTGCTCACTCTGCAGGGCAGGACCCCGGGCTGGGGGCAGCTCTTGGGCACAGACCCTCTGGAGGCCATGCAATAGCCCCTGGGGTCAGGGCTGTCCAGCAGTACCAGTCTTGTGCCACCTTCCCCAGACTGACTTGAGCTGCGGAGTGTCCCTGTCCCTTTTAAATCCTTCTGCCATACCCCAGCCTTTCTCTGGGGGTGTCCTTTCTCTGACAAAGCAAGAGAATGACTGAGACTCCCAGCCCACGTGTCCCACTGACCACTCACTCATCAGTCCTGTGGGGACAGGTCCTGCCTGTCCCGGTGGTTCTGTGCCCTCCTGGCAGCTTCCACGTGCTGCTGACAGCAGGGGGGAGGACCATGGGACCATGGACCGTGGGTTGGCACAAACATCACAGACACCCAGGACCTTCGCTGTTGTCACTGCTCTCAGTCCTGCTGTAGCTGATTTCAGGTCTCAGGCCCCTTTGTCCCAGGACCTCTGGCCACATTCCCCTCTCAGGCGACTTCCTCACATTGTCCCGGCCCCGCGGAGTGTAAAACCAGCTGGGCACAGGGGAAGCCATGCTTTCCTGGAAGCAGCCTCTGGCACAGGCAGCCCACACTGGGGAGAGTGGTGAGCACTGCCTGGGCTTCCAAGTGCCACCAAACAGTCCCAGCCAGGCTGGGACATCACCGTGGGAAGGCTGGCGGGCAGCCAGCCACGGCCACCCTGTGCCCAGTGGTTCCTTTGGCCATGATGCAGCGATGTTGGGCTGCCAGAGCTGGCTGGGTCTGACAGGTTGCCATGCCAGGCTTCCTGAGGCTCTCAGGAAAGATTTGTGGCTGGAGTTTTGCTGGGAAGCATGGGAAAGTGAGGGTTGCAGTATGAGGAGGCTGCCAGGCTCCCAGGGAGCCACAGCAGGGCTGGGAGAGGGCTCTTGGCACTGGTCCTACTGCCCATGGTGGAGGGCTTGGTGCAGGAATCTGGGTCCAGCCAGACTCTGGGGCTCCAGTGCCTGCCCCAGTGCAGCTGCTCTGGCCCTGGGAGCAGTGGATCTCAGCCCCTTGTCAGGGAGCAGCCTGAGTCCACCTTGGCTGGCATGGTCCCGGGCCAAGCCCTGCTGCCAGCACAGCTGCGGGCGGTTCCCATCCCCACAGCATGGGCGAATGGCACAGTGGGTTCCTCCTGGGCCAGGCTCTCTGGCCAAATCCTGCAGCACACACACCTCCCCTCCTGCCAAAACTCCCTGACCAGGGCCCATCGCACTGCTGGGACTGAATGTCCTTGTACACTGCAGCTCTGAGTCCCACCAACGGACAGGGACCTTATTGACTGGTTTGCTGCTAGTGGTTTTCATAGAAACCTCACATAATCCAGCCTTCTCCCCATGAGCTAAGGGACCCCCACAGCTGTCAAATCTGCCCTGCCACCAGCAACTTCTGCAGTGCCCTTGTCTCCCATCAGTACAAAAACAACTGATTCCTTGTTAGACAAGGAGCTTGGAGGAGCCGAAAACCTCAGGCAGATCGGGTGTGTCGAGACAGTGCTGTTTCTCAGTGCCTCTGGTCCTGCTGGGCACCTGCGTGGGAGCACGGGGATGTGCTGTACCAGAGGCCTGGCATGGCCAAGCTGGGGTCTGGGCATGGCACCCCTGAAAGGCTTCCTGCCCCTCTGGCCTCAACCACCAGCAAGTCAGACACCTGTGCAGGTGGCCCTGCCTCGCTGGGGGATTGAAGCTGTGCCACCAGACATGTGGCAGTGGGAAGTGTCCTGGAGAGGATCAGATTTGGAGAGGGCATAGTCTCTTGGCTTCCCCAGTGAGGGCTCATCCCAGGCACAGCATGTGCAAGTGGCACACGGGGCAGGTCTGCTCAGTGAGCACCGCTGCCTTGTGGCATTGGGCCTGGGGGTCTCTTCAGGATTTCATTCAGACCTGGGTGGGCATCCGGCCCTGGGGCTGCCGTTGCACGCAGACGCGCCTCCCCATCCCGCAGGGAGCCGGTCCGGCAGGTCCGGTTCGGCAGGGGGTGAGCTTGGGACAGGAGGTGTTTCTGCGGCCGCTGCCAGCTCCCTCTGTGTGCTCGTTTCACTTCCTCTCCGCTCGCCGTGGAGCAGCATGCGCCTGGCTCGTACCACGGGAATGTCCCCAAGCCGCACGCGCCGGCAACGAGCAGCCCAGGATCGAGGGCAGGCCGGGCACTCGCTTGAAGCTGGTGGCACACGGTGCCGGCACTGCGGCACACGGCTCCGGCCGCGGGCTCGGGGTGCTCTCAGGATCGGTCTCGGCCCCCAGGTTCACTGCCCTCGCCCTCCGGCGTGCTCGGTGCTCCGGACCCGCGGCGGCAGCTGCCGCTGTGCCTGTACCCGTTGCCATGGCTGCTCTGCTGATGGCGCATCGCCTGCTGCTGCCGTTACATCATTCCTGACAGTGCTCCACGCTGGCAGAGGGTCCGAGCGGCTCCAGACGTGCCCCCGGCACCTCCTGCACGTGGGGAGCGAGCCTGAGAGGCAGAAGTTTGGCAGTGAATTCAAGCGAGAGGCATCGTTTCACAGGAGCTTCAGCCTGGATTGAAACAGCTCTGATGGCTCTGTCAAATATCTCCTTGTGGATTCGGGATGCCTGGGCTGTGGGTGAGTAGGGATGCTGGCATGGAGCAGGGGTGACTCAGGAGATACGGAGGGGCTGGGGATCCTGCAGGGATGCCGTTCTTGCAGGAGAGAGTAGAGCTCAGCTCCCCTTCAAGCAAACTGCCCTGGAATTCAGCTTCAGTCCTTGTGTACCTGCCATGGCCACAACACCCTGAGCCTGGACACTGGCTCACACTCAGCAGGACTCCGAGGCAGCAGCATCTGCTGCAGCTGATGGTGCTGACTCTGGGAACATTCCAGGCAGATGTCCATTGGCAGGCAGGGTAGGGGATGCTGGCTGCTCCTCTCTGCATGCCCTGGGGCCAGGAGGGCGCCTGTTGCCAGCAGGGAGTATGGTGAACCCTCCACCACATATGCCTCAGTTTCCCTCTGCAGCAAGGCTGGCCAGGCTCAGGTCTAGGCTGCTGGGCTTGGTGGGATGGAGCTGTCCCTCTGGCTCTGCTGTCCCAGGATGCCTTCATCTCCTGCAGGCATTTGCCGCGGGGTGGGAGCCCCTCAGAGGTATTTTGTGCTCTGAGTCTGTCGCTGATAAGCGTGGTAGGAGGGTCACTGCCAAGGGCATTGGCTTGGCTCAGCTCCACTATCCCGGCCAGCCACTGGCTCCTCTTGCCGGACACTCCCGCTTGGCTGGGGCATCCCGTGCCCACAGATGGGTGTGGCAGCCTGGCTTCCTTGGACACCTAAAACCTGCCCTTGTACTGAGCCTGCATCAGGCTGCTCCCAAATACTGCCTGTCCCTCGGGAGCACTGTGGCAGTGAATCAGGACTGCTGGCTCCTTACATCCCATCGCCATGCTGTGCTTGGCTTGGCGTGCTGCTCCCAAAACACCCTCAGAGCCACTGTTCACGAAGCACCCTCAGAGTGGCTGCTCCCAGGGAGCCAAAGCCTCAGGGTGCTGCTCACTCTGGCACAGTGCTGTCCTTGCAGTGCACGTTTGGGCCATCTGGGCACCAGGAGATCAGCTCATCGGTTCTTGCCCCCACCCCTTCTCCGCTGCTGGGGAGATGGAGCCCACGATGCCTATGCCTTGGTGATGCCAGCACCTTGGCAATGCCAGCAGCCCAGCAGTGCCTGCACCACAGCCCACACCAGCTCAGGACTGCACTGTGTCACTCACAGTCCCCACTCACAGTCCCAAATAAGCATGTGTCAGCAAAGAGGGGAAGGCTCCACAGGGGAGGACCCCCGGCACTGCGTGTTCCCTTCTGACCGAAGCTGCCCCTAGGCGGGGCAGGGTGCTGGGCGTGGGTGCTGCCACGTTTCCGCCGCGCCCAGGGCGGCCCCGGGTTTGGTGCTGTGGTTTCCCCACGTGGTCGGCGCCCGAGGTGGGTGGCAGGGGTGACTCGGCAGCAGGGCCGAGGAGCAGAGGTGAGCTCTCGTAGTCCGGGCACAGCATCAGGGGCTTGGAGAGCTGCAGGGGCAGCAGGGGCTGCTCAGGATGTCCCTGAGCCCTTGGTGGGGGGTGGCTGCAGGGGGGTATATGGGCAGAAGGTGAGGAGCATCACCTGTGCTGAGGCCAAAGGCTGGGGCTGCGTGAGCCAGGCAGGGGGTGCAGCAAGCCAGGATTTGGGGTGCGCCATTGGGCTGTTCTCAGAAATGACAGGGCAGCACTGGATCCCCCACCTCCCCAAAACCAGCAGGTTGTGGGGTCTGGAGTCTGCAGAGGGGAAGGTGTGGTCTCTGCCCCTGGCACTGGGGGTCAGGTTTTTGGGGAGATGTCCAACCTTACCCTGTGCATGGCACACACATGCACACATGCGCCCCAACACCTCTTGGTTGGTATGGAAACAAGTCAAATTATTTAGAGGAGGAGGAATGGGAAAAAAAAAAAGGAAAAAAACCCAGTGTTCCCAGTGTTAAGGCCCGTCGTTATGGAAACAAATCATAAGAGTAACTAGGGTGGGGACATGGCACCTTGCTTTGGGTGCTGGGCATTGTGCAGGCTTCATCAGCTGGGGGAACGGTGGGCATGAGGGCACCCAGGGGCACAGGTGTTGTAGGCAGGAGGGCATCTGGGGGCAGGATGGCACCAGAGCAGCAGGGGGGATGCTTATGATGAAGTGCAGATCAGCTGGACCACAGCTGCCTGACCAATGGGGGCTGAGGGTAATGTGGCTTGTGCTAGGGGTCCCACGCATGTTTTGGGGCCATTCCCCTTCCCAGGTATGTGGGATTGCTTCCGCTGCCTCAGCTGGGGCCTGGCACAGAGCAGGCTTTGGCAGCAGGGCAGTGGTGTGTTCCTGGGGCCGGGCACTGTGCTGCAGGTGGTGGAGGGGAAGTGTTTGTCACACACTGGTAGTCAGAGCGTCTCAGCTGATGGGGATGGGGACAAGACCATGCAGCGGAGGATGAGCCCTAAATCTCCAGGGATGACACCCTGGTCATCCATATTCCTGTGTAAAGCTCACAGAGACCCACTCTGTGCCTGACAGGGTATGGGTCCCTTTGGAGGCAGTGTGCCAGTGGTGGCACTCCCTTGAATCCATGCTTGGTACAAACCCACATCCACTCAGAGCAGCGCAGCCAGGGCTGCAGTGTTCCCATGGCAAAGCATGTTTGTGGGAGCAGCGCTCAGATCCCCACAGAGCCAGATCTGCTGAGCCCAGATCCTGCTCCCAGGGACTTTTCCACCCATCAGGGTGTTTCAGAGGGTCTGAGCAATCCTCACAGAGGTTTCCTTCCCTGGAGAGCTTTGGGGGTGTCCATGCCAGGGAAGGGCATGTGGGCCCCAAGCTGCAGTGCAGTGGAAGTGGTGGGTCCCTAGCTCCTGCCTTTCAGTTGCAACTTCTGCTCCTCCACAGCCAGGATGTTGCTCCACCAGAGCATGCAGCGTTTCCTGCGCCCGGGCGCGGTTAGGCACGGGTGGCAGGGCTGGCTTCCTTCCCCAATTTCAGCCAGCTCCCTTCTTGGCAGCCCTCAGGGACAGCATCCAGTCCCCAAAGTGGTGGCAGCAATGAGGGCTGGTCCCAGCAGGCAGCAGCCT
>NW_005054504.1:685800-694931 GCF_000277835.1 Geospiza fortis | reverse complement strand
GAGAGCTGGGGTGGGGTGAGCATTGTGCTGGCACCGTACTATCCCACGGCAGCACCCGCAAGAAAGCCGCCCCCCACCTGCCTCTGATCCCACTCTCCTCTGCCTGCAGCCACCTCTAACCTGGACCTCGAGAGCAAGAAAGCCGCCCCCACCAAGCTGCCATGGCAGCAGCCTGTGAACGTCTTCCTGGCAGCTGGGCGCCCACCGGGCATGGAGCAGCTGCACCAGGAGGCCCAGCTCAACCTCCAGAGCTTGCTGCAAGGTAGCAAGGAGAGGGGCTGGAGTAGTGGGCTGGGTGAGGGTGGTGGGTGGGTGCTCCCCGGGCTAGGTGACCACCATGAGACTGAGCTCATCTCCCACACGCATGTCCGAGCCATTCCTTGGACCTCACCAAGCTGCAGGAGTTGGGTCTTGGGGGTCCCAGCCTCCAATAGTCCCTCACTGATCTCTGCTCCCAAGTCACGGCTGCAAGGTGCCAAAGCAACTGGGACCACGTTTGCCTGCTGGGGCCACTGATGCCAGTGGGGCCACCAGGGCATCCACGAGCCCCTACACAGCACAGTTCTCACGAGGGCCTAAGGGACCTGCCACTGATCTGCCTAACTTGATCAACGTGGCCAGTGGTTTTGTTTCCTTCCAGTCTCTGGCCCAGGCTGTCACGCGGCCCTGGCTCAGATGCTCCTCAGGCATCAGATGAGATCAGCAGCCCAGCCATCCCCCAGCTCGTAATCTCATTAAGTCAGCCTGAGCAGCCCTGCTTTCTGCCAGTCCATAGCCACCAGCATTAATTAGCTCAACAATTACAGGATGGGGATGCACTGAGTTCCTGGCTGTTCCCAGTGGGGCTGTGTCCCAGTGGGACCCATCGCATCCCTTGACTGCACCCCAGGAGGAGTGGGGCAAGCTGCTGGCATCTTTGTACTTCTTCAGTTCCCCTCCTTGGGGTCTCCCTCCTCACCTTCTGAGTTGCCTGTCCTGAGGAGGGACAGCCAGCTAGGCTGGGGATAGCCAGAGTGGACAGTCACCATTCCTTCACATGCCCCCTGCTCCAGGATCTGGCAGCAGGAGCAGGGTCCCAGGTGCTGTTTTTCTTGCAGAGGAGTATGAGGAGCAGTACACCGAGAGCAGGGTCACTGGGCAGACCTTCCGCGCTGCTGGTCATCTGCCCCCCGACACCTCCCCTGAACCATCACCTCGACCCCCACCTGCCAAGCGCCTTGAGTTCGTGCTTATGGTGAGTTCTGAGGTGGCAGGGCGGGCAGCAAGTCCCTGTTTGTGTTCCACCCTTGTCCCTTTAGTGGCTGACGTGCCTTTCTCCCCTGTAGCCCCCGAGCCAGCGAGCGACCGAAGAGGAGACCACCAGCAGCACTGTGCTCAGTGCTCGGCCTCCTGACACCTCCCTGAGCCTCCCCACCAGCCCGGACAAGGAGCACCCCTGGCCCAGGGCCTTCCCCTTGCCCCCTGAGGAGGAGAAGCAGTGGCACCAGCCCAGCTCCATCCAGACCAACATTGTCCCCATCAATGTCTCCGGTAGGGCAGCACCCCATGGCAAGGTGGGAGGACACGGGTGCAGGCAGAGATGCACCCCAGCAGCCATCTGGGGCTGGGGACGGGTGGTGGGAGGGGGCTGTGGCTGCAAGCTGTGTTCCTGTGGGTTAGGTGGGCACCAGGGCAGAGAGGGGACAGCAGGGCCATGCTGGCATCCATCACTCCCAGCCATCTCTCGTGCCATCTGCAACTTTGTGTGTCTGGTCCGCTGGCCATGCTGCTGGCAGGTCTCACATCCCTGATGTCATGTCCAGCCAGTCAGGTCTGTTGTCACCTGGGCTCTCACCACATACTGTGCACCCTGCCTGTCTCACCTGTCTCCCCTGTCTGTCCATCTGCTCATCCTCTCAGGGCCGCAGCTCCCAGCAGCACAGTCCTGCCCAGTCCTTGCAGACACAGGTGCCATGCTCTGGCCCAGGTCAGAGTCAGGGGCTGGTGACTGGGTGAGGTGCCCCTTCTGAAGGGCAAAGGTGTCTCTCTGCACTTTCCCTCCATCATGGAGAGCTGTGCCAGGGCCACATTGGTCCCTTTCCCTCTCTATGCCTCATGTACCCATCCCCGAGCAGGCTCAGCACAGTGGTGTGGGGCCCAGCCTCACCAGCACAGACTAGTGCCTGTCACACAGTGCAGGGCTGGTCTCTGTGGCTTTCCATCTATCCCACTTCCATCTCCAGCATTCCCACCATGCCTCCATTTCCCCCGTGCTCACCTCACATGGCTCACACCATCGTCCTGCATCCCACACTCCCACCTGTGTGACCATCCCAGGCTGGGGACACACAGAGAACACGGGTGATGGAGGGGCCGAGCTCCCGGCCCAGCAGCGGCTCCGGCACCGCGGCGTACCGCTGTTTGTTTTGGCTACAGGGCAGCACTTTGCTAGGCATGCGAGTGCTCGTCACTCCCTGTTTAACACAGAGACTGCGATGAACCCAAAGTCCACCCTGCGGCGTAGACGGACCATTATTGGATTCCCTAACCTGTCCCTGCGAGACCAAGGTGACGGCAAGAACCGCGCAGGCTGCACCCGGGCAGGGCTGGCAGCCCCCAGAGGTGCCCTGATGGTGGCACAGCCATCCCCAGGCTGGCAGCCAGCCCAGGCACAGACGGGCTCCCGGGGACACCCAGCCCACGGGGAGGTGCAGGCACCACACTGACTCTGAGCCCTCCCAAGGCACTGAGGTGCTGGGCTCACTGGTGGCACTGGGCTGGCCTGGGGCTGGCATGGCATCAGGGACAGCCACTTCGTCCTGAGTCAGGATTCTGAGGCAGGAGTCCCCCAGCCTCGGCTCCAACAAGGAGGGCTCCCTGTGCCCATTTCCCCATGGGCAGACCCTGTCTCAGGCTGCCATGGCTGTGGGGCACACACCTGGCCAAGGTGTTTGCTGGGGCTGGCGAGCTGGCCATGCCATGTGAGAGTGGCTGGAGTGCATGTGAGAGTGGCTGGAGTGCTTCCAGGCTGGCATTGGACCCTTGGGAACAGCAGCCCCTGTGGCTCAGGGGCTCTGTCCGGCTGTCCCCTATGGAAGGTGTAGAGAAATCAGAGCCAGCCTCTTTCTGAAGGGAGGTAGAGACAGAGAGAGAGAAGCCATGGCACCAGCTGCTCCAAGGCAGTTTTCACGGGGTAGGAGGAAGGTTTCTTCCCATGACAGTGGTCAGACCATCAATAGGATGGTCATGGCTCCTCCTTGGAGCCAGTCAAACTTCAGCCCACCACAGCCTTGAGCATCCCTGTCTGCTGGGGGTGTTCAGAGTGGGATTGCTGGCTCCTGTGATGGGGTGGCACTGTGAGCCACCATGTCCCTCTCTGTCCCAGCCGGCAATGCCTGACCTGGCTCCTCCTGAACCCCATCTGAGTCCCCACCATGGAGCAGCACCAGGGCAACACTTTGGTTGCCATGGGACTGATATCCCCATAGGTAGAGCCTCCTGCTATGGCTGGTTATTTGCCCCTGGCACATTCCAGCATGCCATCAGATCCACATTTTATGCCTGGGCAGAGGTGCAGCCTCCAGACTGGCCACAGGCTGGGACAGCATGCAGAGGAGGGCCATGTTCCTGGGAGGGAGGCGGGATGGTGCTCACGAGGCTGTGTCTCTCCCCGCAGGCAGTGCCAACGGCCCCACATCCAGCACACACGCGCCCATCAGTGAGTCCCTGTCCTGCAGCTTTGTGCCTGAGACCACGAGCAGAGGGACGACGCCCCAGGAGATCAGCCCTCGTCCGCCCCTCTCAGCCCCACTGAGGAAGACCTTCAGTGACCTCGGGGCCCACCGCTGCCAGCCACCTGCTGTTATGGATGGGACAGCCAACCCCTGTACCAATGCCTGCAATGGGACACAGGGCACCCCTTTGTCTCCACCCTGGACCCCCCTGGGTTATGGGAGCCCCCCCAGCCTTACCACTGGCCCAGGCAAGGGGCCCACCTGCACCTCGCCGGGCAGCTTCATGCCATCACCCAGCCCAGGTTCACCTGCCGCCTCCACCTCCTTCTTCATCGCCACAGAAGAGCGCATGGGCAGCAATGGGCCCAGCTTTTTCTCTGGCCCAGTGCCTGCTTCCCCCCCCAGCTCCAGGTGCATCCAGGGAGCCAAGGGGAATTTCTTGCCAGGAAGCCAAGAGGAGCTGGAGCCAGCAGCAGGGCCAGCGCAGCTGGAGGTGGAGCGGGCAGGGTGCCGGTTCCGTGAGCGGTCACTGTCAGTGCCCACTGACTCGGGGTCCCTCTGCTCTGTGGACATCACATATGCTGAGACCCGGCGGGGCAGTGCCAACTATGCCCTGGGCTACCCCAGCGCCAGCTCCGAGGGCAGCACCAGCACCGACAACATCTCCCTGGGGCTGGAACCCGAGGGGCAGCGGCGGCGGCGCTCCAAGAGCATCTCCCTGAAGAAGGCCAAGAAGAAGCCCTCGCCACCCACGCGCAGCGTCTCACTGATCAAAGAGGGGCAGGATGGTGATGTGGGGCTCAGTGCAGCACTGCCCAAGGACCAGCGACCCAAGAGCCTGTGCATCCCACCAGAGCTCCAGGGTCACCGGCTGGTGCACGCCGACCCTCAGGGGAGTGCAGGCAGGGAGCCCAACAGCACAACTGCCCCCCACCAGTGGCATCTCACAGACTGGAGGGCTGGCAGTGATCCCTACCAGTCCCTCTCTGGCTCAAGCACAACCACAGGGACCACGGCTGTTGAGTGTGCCAAGACACGGGGCAGCTCTGAGTCCCTCGTGTCCCCTTCAGTCTCCAGGGCCACAACGCCCTCCCAGCTCTCTGCCGAGGCAGACCTCAAGACCTCATCACCAGGCAGGCCCACAGGGCTGATGTCCCCATCCAGCGGGTACTCCAGTCAGTCGGAGACCCCAACCCCCACCGTACCCACCTCCACCATCCTCGGGCACTCCCCGCACCAGGTGCGTGTCAGGCCGCTGGTCCCTGAGAGGAAATCCTCTCTGCCCCCCACATCCCCCATGGAGAGGAGCCCCAAGGGCAGGCTGTCCTTCGACCTCCCACTGACTCCACCCGCCCACCTTGACCTCTCAGGGCTGAAGATCTCCCTGAAGGGGAAGACTAAGGTCAGCCGGCACCACTCTGACTCCACCTTTGGCACCAAGCTGGCCCAGAAGACCAGTCCCATCACACCCATCATGCCCGTGGTGACACAGTCCGACCTGCGCTCTGTCCGCCTCCGCTCCATCAGCCGCTCAGAGCCAGAGGACAACACTGATGGCCCAGAGCACACAGAGGAGCCAGCACACATCCCCTGCCCAGGGCCAGAGAGAAAAGTGAAGCCACCTGTGGCAGAGAAGCCACCACTGGCCAGGCGCCCCCCATGCATCCTGCCCAAGCCCCCAGTTCTGCGGGAGGAGGGTCCCCTGTCCCCCAAGTCCCCACCAGGCACTGCCACCAAGGAGAAGGGGCTGGCACAGGATGCCTTTGTGGTGCTGCGGAGAGGGGAGCTGAGGAGGAGCTCAGCTCTGGGGGAGCCCCACTTGTCCCTGACCCCAGCGGGGCCCCGGCGGCTCTCCCAGGGCAGCCTGGATGAGCTGAGGCCAGAGCGGAGCAGTGCCGAGGGGGAGCGCAGGAAGGCCAAGGTACCCCCGCCAGTGCCCAAAAAGCCCAGCGTGCTGTACCTGCCACTCATCCCAGCCCCAGCACAGCTGGGAGCTGGTGTGGGGGACCTGCCACCCACCCCCAGCCCCACCATCACCCTGGACACTGACCCCACCTGCTGCGACCCTGACGCTGAGGATCCGCCATCCCCCAAGGCTGTGGGCACCACGCCTGCCAGCGAGCCTGCCTCAGAGCAAGGTGAGGGTCTCTCCACCACTGTGGTGGGATCACCCCAGGGATAACGGTTCTCCATGCTGCACAGGGGATTCACTGCTGTCTTCTCCTTGCCCACAGGCAGCTCAGCAGAAGCTGGGATGGAGGAGAAGAGCTTTGCCAGCGACAAGACAGCCGAGTCCATCGTGGAGGAGGACGATGAGGTGTTCACAACGTCCCGCACTACGGAGGATCTCTTCACAGTGATCCACAGGTAAGGCTGGTGCATGCACCAGAGGGGACAGCCCCTGCACCCACTGTCACAGCTCTGGGTGTAGTGTCTCTCCACCATGACAGCTCCATTTTCCATACTGGGGCCAATGTTCATCCTTAGGGACAGCCCAGTTGCTGCTACCTTGAGCAGAGTGCAACCAGCAGGGAGAGTCCAGATTAGTCCTACCTGCCAGGAGCACCACCTGCCATGCTCATGTTATCACCTTGCCCCAGCAGAGCAGGCTGGGCACTACCATGCCCCTAGCTCTGGGACCTCACCCCAGCCCCAGACTGCTCCCACCTGTGTCCCTTTGGTGCCTAGGTCAAAGAGGAAGGTCTTGGGGCGGAAAGAGCCTGGTGACACCTTCAGCAGCCGACCCACCTCCCACTCACCTGTAAAGACTTCAAGCACCCCAGCTGGTGAGTCTCTGGCAGCAGCAGGCAGCAGTGGGAAGTCTTCCAGCCGGCATGAGGATTTTAGCACTGCTTCAGAAGAAGAGCAGCAAAACAAGCCCTGGTACTCGGCCATCTGCTGCCGAACTGCTCAAGACCACAAACCCACTGGCCCGGAGAGTCATCACAGAGTTTGCCCCTGAGCTGGACGGTGCAAACAGCCCCAAAAGCCAGCCCTGACCACACAGGGGCTCCTCCAGCCAAGAGGAGAGAGTGCTGCAGAGAGAGCACTGCTGCAAAGGGCTGTCCTGGCTGCTGGGGAGCCCCTGTATCCTGCTGGGGGGTTCTTCTGCTTTTGTTCCTTACCTGGAGAGCTGCTGGCAGAGATGCAGTGGCTGGAGCCCAAACTCTCATGACTCTGGGCCCTTCCCATGGGAGAAGTTGCTGGAACTGGCCCTGGTTGAGCCAGCTCCTGGGATTGAAGGCACCTGCCCAGGAAGCAGAACAGGATCACAGCCCCTGGTGTTGCCTGATGCCTGCAGCAAAGCAGCTTGAGACTCTTTGGTCCCTTCGGCATGTGGTACTTTAAACAGATTTTCTAATGCACAGTGGTGGTGATGTTTGATTCTCTTCCCTTTGACATTGTACCTTGCATGAGAGTTTCCCATGCAGAGATCCCCTGGTTGAATTCAGCTGGACACACAGATGCACTTTGGGAAGATGCCAGGGGTTCAGCTGGATCTGCGGTTGCTTTTGAAGAGTCACAGGAAGTTCCCTGTCATTGCCCTGAACATCCTCCCTGTCACACAGGGAACTGGCACCCGGCGTCCACAGCCAGCGCCACCACCTCAAGCCAAACCCCCACCCCTTGAAAGCCCCCAAAATGCTGCATTTTGGAGCTCCTCAGCTCTCAGTCCAAAAACAAACCTTGGGGTCTTCTCCACTACCAGTCCCCCTGGCCTCACTGCACAGGGGGTCTGGCAGCCACCCCACTCCCACGCCAGGGGTCCTGCACCCAGATGCCAACTGGGGCAATGAGGGTGCTGTGCCACGGGAAGGAAGCTCGTCCCCAGCTCTGCCTCCTGCATCTCCACAACAGACCCTGTGACAACTTCTCCCGCTGCCCTGGCCACCAGAGGTCCTGAGATGCTACCAAGATGGTGGCTGGAATCCAGATGGACTTCACCTGACCCACCTCCCTGGTGACTCCGGGGTCCCCCCAGGATTGCCCACCCCTCACCTGTGCCCACTGGCCAGCAGGGAGCTGAGCAAGGCCGAGTGGGACACGTGCCATCAGGGTATGTGCACGGGGCCATGGAAGAGGGTTTGCACATCCCCAGGTGGGATTTGTCCCCCTCACTCCCAGCTGCCTCTTCCTGGCCAGGCTCCAGCATGGGGGGCCAGCAACCAGTAACAGAGGCTGTGGTGGGGAGGCTCAGGGCAGGGCAGGGAGGAAACACGAGCTCTGAGCAGGAGCACAGCCGCACGCCCAGAGAAACAGGAAGGGCCAGCCACGGCTGACAAGGAAACAGAGTGTTTAGGGAAATTTCTGCTTGTTTTCTTGATGTATTTCCACACACTCCAGCCTTCCTGTGCTGCAAGGGGAGCGGTGCAGTGGGTCCAGGCAGCAGCAGAGCACCACAGCACTGCTTCAGCTGCCCCTCCAAGGGGCCTGGGCTGCTCTGGGGGGTCTCTGCCCCACCAGGAGCTCTGCATCCCTGGGGAGCACAGCCCAGGCAAACACTTCCCCATCCTTGCCACTACCCTGGATCTGATCCCACTGAGGCTCCAGTGGGTTCCCCTCCCCTCCCTCCTGGTACTTTCTCTCTTTCCTCTCCCAGGGCTGCAGATTTAAGCCTGTAATTAAGAGCCAGGCTGAGAAACTCAGGAAAAAAAATCACAAAAAAAGCTCTAATGAATGTCCACATTTCACCCCCATCCCATGGCCTCAGCTAGTGGCAGCGTGCTGGCGTGGGATGGGGCCAGGGCACAGCTTGGGAAGCTCTGGGGACAGGTACATTTTGCACATGACTGCTCAGGAAACCAGGGACAGAGTCGGTAAAGGGGGCTGGGGGCAAGCACAGGGCAGGGACCCCCCTGCAACACCCCCAGCACCACTGGCAGCTGGAGTGGCCGATGCTGCTGGGGTGAAATATCCAGGTGGGCTAGAGGTCAACTGTGGGACAGAGGTTGGCCATGGGATGGAGATCGGCTGTGCGATGGAGATTGGCCATGGGATGGAGATCCTAATTTCCCTGGCCAGAGGAATGTGCTCTTCCTGGGCCTCTTCCTGGCTGAGCGCTCGTCTCTGGCCGCTCTCTCCCTGCTCCCCCTGGCTGCAGCTATTCCACTGGGAAGGCAGTGGGTTCCCGGGAAGAGTCCGGCTGGCAGGACAGCCCTGCCCCGGCGTGGGGGCCGCCAAGGTGCCAACTACGGAATGTTGTACTTTTTATCTCGCCAGCTTGGTAAAGTGCTCCCTGCTGCCTGCCTGTGCCTGTTCTTTGGGCTGCTGAGGGACCGGGGCTGGGGAGGTGGGCACCCCCCTGACTGCCGTGGGAGAAGAACCGGCCCTATTAGCTGGGGCTTTTCACAGCGTTTGCCGCGCACTCCTGTGTCCCCATGGCTCTGGGGCGGGGGGGGGCGCAGGGACACCGTGAGG
>NW_005054504.1:677754-684983 GCF_000277835.1 Geospiza fortis | reverse complement strand
GGCCCCGCTCGCCACAGCCCCGCTGCCCGCCCCTCCAGGTTCGGCACATCCTGTGCGAAAAGCACGGCCGGGCCATGGAGGCCATGGAGAAGCTGAAGTCCGGACAGCGCTTTAGCGAGGTGGCGGCACAGTACAGCGAGGACAAGGCCAGGCAAGGGGTGAGTGCGGCACCGGGACAGAGCAGTGGGGCCGGGTAGCGGCTGCGGGAGCCTGGGTCCTGCTCGTCACCAGCAGGGCCTGTCCCACGGCCACATCACCCACCCTCCCTGCTCCGAGTCTCAGAGCTTAACCCCCAACGGTCCCTTGCTGCAGGGAGACCTGGGCTGGATGACCAGAGGCTCCATGGTGGGACCATTCCAGGAGGCAGCATTTGCCCTGCCTGTGAGCAGCATGGACAAGCCCGTGTACACGGACCCTCCTGTCAAGACCAAGTTCGGATACCACATTATCATGGTGGAAGGCAGAAAATAAAATGTGAATGACCATGATGACCTTGTTGACTGCTTGAATCCCGAGTCCCAGACACCTTGGCCTTGGAGCAAGTTGGGCACAACCAGCAACATGCCTGGAGGCAGCTGGCTGTCCTTGCCACTGTGCTAGCAGAGCAGAGCCCTGCCTGAAGAGGTAAAGTGTCCCTGGGAAGGGCAAAATAAGAGCCTTTTATAGATGTTGATGTCTCTGTTGCCTGGCAGGCCAGCCTCCTTCTTCTCCACATTATCTGTGGAGATAACGGCCTGTCAGTGGAATGAGGTGCCCAGGTTTTTATCTGCAAACAGAAATGATGCAGAAAGGGACAGAGGGGGCCCCAGGGCTTGGTCTCCATCCTCCCCAAGAGGATGCAGTCAGCTCCCATGGTGCACTTTGTGCTCCAGAGCTGCAGGACAGTCCCTTCAGTGGAGGGTGGGTAACACTGGAGCTGGGTCAGGCCAGGCAGGGAAGGGACCCGGGGGTAAGGAGGGGAGGACGAGCTCTCCTGAGCACAGACTGATCTCTTCCTACAGCTCCACCTTGCCCACTCAGAGCTGGGGGAAGAGACTGGATAATTCAGGTTTGGATAAGAAAAAAAGCCACTAAACACTTGTGTGCTGCTTGCTGCGCTCCCCTGTGCTGTGGGGTGTGCAAGGGAAGCAGCCCAGCAAGATTCCTGCTATCTCAGGAATCCAGCCCAGAGCCATGATCCCCTTCCTGCCCACAGAGCCTCGAAACCAGCCACAGCTCCAGCAGCAGACACCAGCTTTGTTTACAGGTGAGCACCATGCACAGAGCTCAGACATGAGGAGGAAACATCAAAGAAGAAAAGGTCCTTCTCTTCCCTCCCTTTTCAGGGTGTTGGTTTTGCTGAGTATGGAATGCTCAGAGAAGCCAGTGAATGGCTTGCAGTGGAGGGCAGACAGGCTGCCCAGAGCAGACACTGCCCCATGTAAAGGTGCTCTGTTAATAAACCACTTGTTTCCAGGCTAGCAGAGCCCTGTTCTTTCTTTTGGCAAAAAAACCGCTGACACAACTGCACCCGCAAATCTGCCGCGTTTGCTGTGGTTCCGAATACAAAGAGCTCCTCTCCCAAACTGCACAGCTCAGCCAGGTGTGGGGTCAGAAGGCAATGCCATGGCACAAGGAAACATCCCTATCTGCTGCTGTGCTGTTACCAGGTGAGACTGGCAGGACAAGCACACCAGACCGAGGCTGTGTTGGTGAGGGGCAGAGTCACTCAGAGCCAGAACCAGGAACTTTTGAGCTGCTGGTTTGTAGGACTGAGGCACTCTCAGCCAGTTTGCTGACAACACTGAGCTGCGTGGTGTGGTCACACACTGGAAAGGAAGGATGGATCCAGAGGGACCTGGACAGGCTGGAGAGGTGAGACCATGTGAAAAGTACAAGGTTCTACACCTGGGTTAGAACATTCTCAGGCACAGCTGAAGAAGGGGCAGAGAAGGGATTGAGAGCAGTCTTGGGAGAAGGGCTTGGGGGTGATGGCTAACAAAAAACTCATGAAAAACCATGAGCCAGCAGTGAGCATTCCCAGCCCAGAAACCCACTGTGTCCTGGGCTGCACCCAAAGGAATGTGGGCAGCAGGTGAGGAGGGGATTCTCCCCTGCTCCCAAGATCCTGCCTACAGTCCTGCACACAGTTCTGGGGGCCCCAGCATAAGAAGGACATGGAACTGTTGGAGCAAGTCCAGAAGAGGCCATGAAGTCGATAACAGGACTGAAGCACCTTGCCTGTGAAGAAAGGCTGAGAGAGTTGGGGCTTTTCAGGCTGTTGAGCCTGGAGAAGGTTGTGTGGACACCTCAGAGCACATTTCAGTATCTGAAAGGGCCTACAAGGGAGCCAGAGAGGGATTCTATCCAGAACTGGAATGACAGGATACAGAGTAATGGATTCAGGCTGGCAGAGGACAGAAGGGATATTGGGAAGAAATTCTTTCTTGTGAGAGTGATAAAACACTGGCACAGGTTGCCCAGAGAAGCTGTGGCTGCCCCATTCATGGAAGTGTTTCAAGGTCAGGCTTGGAGCAACCTGGTCTAGTGGAAGGAGTCCTTGCTTGTGGCAGGGGTTGGAACTGGAAGGTCTGCAAGGCACCCAAACAGTGGGTGACCTTCAGGCACCCAAATTGGCTTATTTAAAACCCAAAGGAGGGAGGAACAACAGCACCACAGAGCTGGGCTGTACAGTGACCATGGGACTGTACTGTCCCCATCTTCTCAGGAGAGAGGAGCAGCAAAACCTGGAGGGTAGAAAGGTGAATCCAGGGCTGCCAGCATGGAGAGGTGTTGGAATCCTAGATGCTGAGAATTTTAAACTTTCTGTGCTTAAAGGCACAGAGCCACAAGAGAATACTGCAATTGACCTGAGGCTGTGGAGAAGGCTTCCAAAATTTATGGATAGCACTGCGATTATGGGTGTGTAGTTGGTTAGAAGTATGTAATGTCACAGGGTGGAAAACTTCAGAGTTTTAGGTCTTAGAATATAGAAATAAATATGAACCAAGATGGAGGTTTTAGGGCCAAGGCAGGTTGTTCTTTACCTTCTCCTTCACCTTCTTCTTCCTTCTTCTTCATGTGTTTGGGTGATGTTTTGTAATTGGACAGAAAAGTCTGCATTGCAGGTTTTGAGAGATCAGTTATTGGGTTAAAAGGGAAAATAATCTAGGTGTCATTTCTTAATTGGATAGTTTAGTCTTAAAAAACCTTGTAACAAGAGATAGCCATTTTTGTGCCTTGCTAATAAAAGGCTGCAGAACTCATGGTTGTGAGGCTGTTTCGCTGATAAGAAATAATAAACACCTGAGTCCCAGCATGAGCTACCTCCTCAAGTGCCTTCCACCCCAACCTCGAGAAACTGACGGAGAGGGGCTTAGACATCAACAATACCATTCTTTTATTGAATAATCAGACAGGAACATGAACCATTTTCACCTTAGTGAGTTGACTCCCCAGTGAAGCTCCCTCCCCAGCATCCAACACCTGGATGTTTGGGCTGTTTTCTCAAGCAGGAGGTGCTGAATTTGCTCAGTCACGCGAGGATATGGCAGGCACCAGCCTGGAGCTGGCTCAGGGATCCCAGGGCCGTGGTGCAGACACATGGTAAAAAGGAACAGCCAGACTGTCTTCTCAGAGCCACATAGATGTCACTTCTGGGCCAGCTGTCTGTACAAGTTCAGAGTCAGAAGCATAACTTCAGGATCTCCACTTTTTATGTCAAGAGCTTGCAGGAAGCAGTCCAAAGCCTCCTGGAGTTTTCCATCATTCTGAAGTTTCTTCCCACTGTGTACCAAAGAGTCATAATCTGCAGCAGGAGAGGAACTCTGCCCAATGTCCTTTTCAGAGCTGCTTTCTTTGGTAAAGTACTCAATCTGCTCACCTGACTGGAGTTCAGTGTCACCTGTGGATTCCTCCTGAGATGACTCCATCTCCTCTGCCTCGGACTGCTCAGATTCCACGCTGTCTGTGTGGGAGGACTCTTCACCTGTATCAAGTGTTTCTCCACTAGGTTCTTCTTCAGGCGCAGCAGATTCCCCAGTGCACTCCTCAGCTTCGTCTTCCACAAGCCCATCTTGCTCCTCATCACTATCATCATCATCTTCTTCACCAGTGGTTCCCATGATTTCCCCAATATCCTCTACCTCATCTACCAACCTGCTGATGAATGAGCGCCTGGAAGCATTAGACCTGTTCCCACTGTTATTTAGTTGGGGAGAAAAGACGGCTTTAGCTCTTGTTGTGTCATATTTAGGGGTGGAAGCACTAATTCCTTCCAGAAGTCCGTGCCCAGTGCTGTCTAAGGGAGAGGAGGGCACTTGTTCAGGCTGCTCTTCACTCTCACTGTCTGAAGCAATTCTGTTTAAGCATTTCTTCCTACCAAAAGTAAAGAGACCACTGCTTTCCTCCAATGATTTACTCCCTTGCAGGGAGGCATTTGGCTCTTCCTCTGCTGTGGGACAGGGTTTGCCATGGCTACTGGTCTCACTTGGCCAAGTTTTGTTTGGAGATTCTTTGTCTGGAGATTTATACAAGCTTTCTGCCTGGAGCTGTAAGCTCTCCTTCTCAGGAGATCCTTCCACTGATTCTCCTCTATTTGAGGCATCCTGCCATCCTTCTTCAGACTCTTCCAAAACCAGATTGAAGTCAACTTGATCCTGGAAGGAAGGAGCAGATGTACCCTCCAAGCTGTCTTCCAACACGTGAGACTTGTAGAGCTCAGCATTGATTTCTGGCGTATTATTTGATAAACTCAGCACTGCAGAAGCAGAAGCCAGCTCAGGAACATTGTTCTGCTCTGTCCCCAGGGCAGTGTGTGGGTCAAGTACCTGAACTGACAATTCTGCCTCGCTTCTAGGATCGTCAGCCATGCCAGACTCAGAGGAATTGTGACAATGCCAAGACAGGTCATTCCTTGTCTTGGCCAAGCTGTCCGAATGTACCTGCGAATGCTGTTTCTCTTGAAGGCTCTGACTCTCTTTCTCGAGTGCAGGGAATGATGGTGTAATGCTAGAGTCAGGATTTTGCTCAGATTCTTGTATATCAGATTGTTCTGCTGTCTTGCTCGTATTGAGCACTTCTGTCTCCATACTGGACACACCTTGTGCCAATTGCTCTTCATCCAAGTCACCAACAGTCAGAGTTGTCATTCTGGAGCTGACATCGAGCACCTGGGCCTCTTCATCCTCTGTAAGATCAACAACTTTGTCTTTTTCATGTGCATCAGCTACTGGTGGTGAAACGAAGTGATTTTTGTCATTCAATCCTGGAGACAACTTCTTTGGCCTGGAAACTGATCCCGATGGTCTTTGCCAATTCTCTTCACAAGCATTTCTGATCCCCTCCATCCTCTGATCACTGAGCTGGGACTCTAGCTGGACCAGCTCGTGGGCTTTCTGTACCCTCCGCTGGATGTACTGATGGGCTTCCTCGCTCTCCACCTGCTCCTCGTGAGCCATCTCCCTTGTGTACATCAGGTCATGGTCAGAAATGCCAAACATTGCCAGGGAATGCAGGTAAGCAAGGTGCTCATCCAGCTGCAGGTCAGACTTCCTTTGCATGGCGTGCAGGGACTGCAGCTGGATCTGAGTTGCAGATGTCTGAGTATCTTCCAACGTGAAGAGCTCCCTTAGCTCCTGTTTGGAGAAATAACGGAACGGGTTCTTTTTGTCACCGGTGGTCTGTCTGATTAACGAGTCCTTGAATACCTGCCGCCTGTATATCTTCTCTTCCACGGTGCCGCAGGTGATCAGTCTGTAAATCACTACATTCTCTTTTTGCCCAATTCTGTAAGCTCTGTCCACAGCCTGAGCATCGGTTGCTGGATTCCAGCTGGGATCAAAGATCACCACTCGGCTGGCTGCTGTCAAGGTTATGCCAACACCCCCAACCTGTGTGGTGAGCAGGAAGACAGAGTAGTCAGTGCTGCTCTGGAAGGCGTTGATGCGCCTCTCCCGCTCCGTCAGGTGGGTCACTGTGCCGTCAATGCGCAGGATCTGGAACTGTCGGCGAGACAGGACGAGCTCTATGATATCCAGCATCTTCCTTGACTGTGAGAACACCAGGGTTCGGTGTCCCTCTTCTCTCAGCCGTTCCAGCAGTCCCACAAGGAACTGCATCTTCCCAGACTCCTGGATCACAGTCTCATCAGAGAGATGATCTATTTTGTTCATGCCTGAAAACACACCTGCTTCCATTGTGTAATCCTGCTCAGAGCCCACCTGCTCTTCCAAGCCCAGCTGGATACAGGCTCTCGCAGACAGAAGCCTGGGGTGGTCACAGATTTTCTTCAGGACTGTCAGCTCAGCCAAAGGTGATCGGGTCGTCATCAGTACTTCCTTCACATGATCCAAGCAGAGAAAGTTCCTGTAGATTTCTTCCTGCACCGGTGCCAGGTACACCCACACAACAAAGTCATTTTTCCTAGTGAGAGATGGCATGACAGGAGCCTTGTACTCACTTGGATCCTCAGGAAGAGGAGCATCAGCTTTATCAGCATGATAGCTTTTGATATCTTCCTTGGTCCTTCTGAGAAAATAGGGCTTTATAATTGCCATGAGATTCTCTGATATCTTTAGCCCCAGTGCTTTCTCACCTGCAGTTGCATCCTTCTCCCTTGCCCTGGTAATGGGATTCTCATATTCCATTTTAAAAGTTTTGGCAGTACCCAGGAGGGAGCCTTGGCAGGCAAAGTCAAACAAGGACCACATTTCCCGCAGGTTGTTCTGCACAGGGGTGCCTGTAAGCAGGATGCGGTACTGGGCTGGGATTGCGTACACACACTTGGTTGTCTTGTTTGACGGGCACTTGATCTTATGTGCTTCGTCGAGAATGATGTAGTCCCAGACAAACTCCTGCTCATGGCGGCTGGCCAGCTGCTTCCAATTGTTAATGAGCATCTGGTAGCTCGTGATGATGATGCCATTCTTCCTCTGGACCCTCTCCAGGTTCCTGGTGCGCTCTTTCTTGCTGGTGCCATGGAATTCCTTGACGCGTAGGCCAGGGGTCCAGCGAGTGAACTCAGCCAGCCAGCTGCTGACAAGGGTGGTGGGCATGATGAGCAGGACATGCTGGACGAGCTCAGCGTCGAACATACCTGAGAGGAAGGCGATCACCTGGATGGTCTTGCCCAGGCCCATGTCATCTGCCAGGATGCCACCAGGCTTGCCCTCCCGGTGCAGGCGGTACAGGAACGCAACACCTTCCCGCTGGTGCTGGAACAGCTTCCTGTGCATCTCCCCGTAGATCAG
>NW_005054504.1:653557-676605 GCF_000277835.1 Geospiza fortis | reverse complement strand
TGACTCTCGGGTTCCCTGCGTGCTGCCCCGGCGGGCTCCCCTCACCCTGCGGGCGGGGGGACCCGCGACACCGGCGCTGCGGAGGTGCCCCCCCGACTCCCCGATGCTCCTCCGGCAACCAGAGCCGCTGCCATGCCGGTGTTGGCCCTGCCCCGTGGCAGGCAGAGTTCAACAGCTCTTACTTCTCCCCCGGGGTATCCGCGTCCTGCACAGTCTCATCTTCGTTGCCTTTTTCCTCCTCCTGCCCCAGAAGTTTAACGATAAAAATCAAACACTCTCTGTACACACAGCTCCCGTTTGTGTGCATGGCTGCCGGATTTTTATAAGCCTTCCTTCTGTCTGCAGGGTCGTTATTCGCTCCCAGGAGAAAGAAAACTCTGATCCGGATTATATTCCCATCAATAGCCGTTTTAAATGTGTGCAAGGTATTGACTGCTGGGGGGATGGTTGAGGATCCCCTGCTGTTCATCCACAAACCTTAAATTTAATGGTGTTTCCTGACCTGTCTCCTGAGCCACAGCAGATTGAATCCTTTCCTTGTGAAACAGCAAGTCACATTTTATGGCATCCCCTTGTTCCTCATCCAGGCAGGTTGTCATTCCATGTCAGCATGCACTTGTGAGGAACTTGGCTGGCTCCAGTGCGTGTTGGGCCTGGCATCACACAGAGCCAACACATGCAGAACCTGGTTTCAGGGTCTGGAATTTGGTATTTGTCTCTCAGAGTTCTCTGCTATGCCAAGAGTTGGGAGCTGTTGCCTTTTCCTGCATGTTTACATCTAAACTTCCTAAGGTCTAGCGAGCTCTCAGCATCTCACCTGTTGGATGAAGAAGGGCTTTAGGCCTTGTCCTGGAAGAAGTTAAATAGCAACAAGTGACCCTGGGGCAAGTCCTTGTGAGGAGTAAAAGTCCTTTTTTCTGAATTTGCTCATTCCCTTGTGTGTAGCTCAGGGATGTTCTGCCCCTGGTCTTGCTCTGTAGGGAAGCTCTGAAGTTCCTTGTCAAGTTGGTCTTCCCCAAAGTAGCTGCACTGATGGGGAAAAACCATCCAGGTGTATGAGAACTGTGTGGTGGGAATCTCCCTGGGACACTTGTTGGGAGGTGATTGTCCAGGTTCTGTCAGCCAGAACCGTTAGGAATGTACAGATGTAAATTAGAGCTCTTTGTTCCTCTCAGGACTCTCTCATGGCTGGTAGTGTAATTAGATGAGTCCTCAATTACTGCAGCATCCAGCGTCAGCTCTACTGATCCTGGCTTTCTCTTTTCTAGAGGCAGAAGAAACTCTGCTGATTGATATAGCTACAAACAGTAAGTTTCATAAGGGCAGTGGTGTAGCTAAAGATCCTGTCAGGGAACAGCCACTGGTGCTTGTTTTGCCTTCCAGTCTTCCCCCAGGCTCTGTGTTTGTCCTCTGCTCAAACAGGGATGGTTTTCCCTCTGATACTGTCATCTGGCTGTGTCATGACACTCAGTTGCCATGACAGACAAGGTTTGAAATGCAAATGGTCAAGATGTCTGCAATTTTTCTTTCTGCTTTTAGAGCTCTTCTCTGCAAAATTGCGGTAGGGACGATTCCTCAAGCCAGGAGAATGTGCTGGGGATACCCCAAGAAGGTGGGGGGACCTCAGAAGCGCAGGGAGGGTAACTTAGGTGCAGGTTTCCATCACAAACAACACCTGGAAGCTGGGTGGGAAGCCTGGAGACTCTGAGGCAGCCTGGGCTGACTCAGTGAGTGTGTTTGAAGCAGGCTGCAAGGTCAGGATCCAGGGTGGGGAGGCACCGGAGCGGCTCTTTGAGATCCCTGACGAGGAGCGCTGCTTGGGATTCCTGTCAGAAGTGCAGAGCATACAGGAAGGTGAGCAGAGTTGCCCCTGTGCCTGTGGAATCCTCTGCCAGTTTCTGAAAGAGATGGGTTTTTTTCCAGCCCACCTGAAAGCATCTCTTCCTGAACCTAAGGACTCAGCCATTTGGCATCAGGTGGAGAAGAGCCTCACAGGTCTATCTCCAGGTACAGTTGGCTTTGCTCTGGGGCCTGTGCAGTGCTGTGGTGCCCAGGGTAGGAGCTGGGTCTGGCCACGCTTCCTTGTCTGTTAATTCCTTCCTGAGTGCTATTTTCACCCTTGGTTTGTGCATGTTAAGCTTCTTCCTGCCTTACCTTGTGGTTAGTGCCCCTTTCTCCCATTTCCAGGGTCACACAGTTGATGTATTCCTACTGTCATTTTGTTTTTCGCTTTCTGTGAAGTTACATTTTTTTCCTTCTTGATCTGAGCTCTTTCAGGTTGTTTCCCAGGGTGTTTTTCTTGGATTTTTCATTACAGGAGCTCTGGGGTTTGAGGATGACTTCAACACCCTGAGCCTAGAAGAGAAAAGGAACATGCAGAACCACCAGACGGGCTCTCGACGGGAACCCCCACCTCCTCCTGTCCCTCAGAATAAGCAGTAAGTAATGTGGGGGATCTGTTCCCTTTTTTACTTTTCTTCCTAGACAGCAGAAGTAGTGCTAGTGCTGCTCTTGCTTCCTTCCTAGATTTCACCGAGAGAGAGAAGGCGCATCCAGAGACCAGCCCAAGGTGACAAACACGATGCGCAAGATGTTTTTGCCCAGCACACAGTCGGGGCAGAGAGAGGGGCTCATCAAACATGTGCTGGCCAAGAGGGAGAAGGCCTACATCAACCTGCACAACTTCAGGTGAGAGCTGGGAGGGAAGGACAGAGCTGTGGGATCTCTCCTTTGAGCTTGGATCTCACCCAGGATTGGACCCTGGCAGCTGGTGATGGGTTGCAGCTCAGGTGGCCAGTGAGGATGGTACAGCCAAAAGTCTCGTGTCCATGGGGCTGCTTTTGTGTTATCTCTGTGTATGTCAGATCTCCTGAGCCTTGGTAAAGCTGGAGCAGATGGGCAGAAAAAGTGAAGACAGACGTCCCACCATAGTGTCGTGGTGTTGCCCCTGTTGACGTGATGTTAAAATAGCCAGATGTTTGCTGGTGGAATGCCTTACTCTGAGGGGAGTGTCACTGGGAGGGAGCCAAGCCTGGGAGAATTTTTGAGGAGCAGCTGAGGGAGCAGGGAAGCCTCAGCCTTGAGAAGAGGAGGCTCAGGGGGACCTTCTGGCTCTCCCCAACTCCCTGATAGGAGGGGTCAGCCAGGGGGGTCAGGTTCTGCTCCCAGGGAGCAAGGGAAAGTACAAGAGGAAATGGCCTCAGACTGCAGCAGGAAAGATTCAAGTTGGACACCAGGAGGAATTTCTTCATGGAAAGGGTGGTCAGGCATTGGAAGGGGCTGCCCGGGGAGGTGGTGGAGTCCCCATCTCTGGAGGTGTGCAAGGGAGTCCTGGATGTGGCACTCGGAGCTCTGGGCTGGGTGACAGGGTGGGCATTGGACACAGCTTGGACTCAATGATCCTGGAGGTCTTTTCCAGCCTCAATGATTCTGTGACTTTCAGTTCCCCCATGGCAGTCATTGCTCCATGCAGGGACAGCATAGTGCATGCTTCCAGCCAGAACAGTGCTGTGCTGCTGTGGTTTTAATGGTGTTTTCTACAAGCTCAGCTGCTTTTGTATTGTAGGTTCTTTGTGGGAACATGGAATGTGAATGGGCAGTCTCCTGACAGCTTCTTGAACCCATGGCTGGTGTATGACATGGAACCTCCAGACTTCTACTGCATCGGGTGAGCAGCTGGGGGGAAACCAGGAGGGCTGGGTTGGGTTTAGGTTCCTGTCGTGCTCTCAGAGGCTGCACAGAGCTGAGCTGTGTCACACAGGGGCTGTCTGAGGGCAAAAAGCCATTGGATGCGGCAGAGGATCAGGTTGAACAAAGCTAGCATGACAATAGATTTTCCTGGAGGTATCTGCAGAGCTCACTCATTTCCTCTGCCTAAAGTGGTGTTTCTCAGGGAAAGGGTTCCTGGGGGCTTGGGGTAGGATCTCAGAGGCACATGGGGAAATTCTACTGCTTTATTTAGCAAGTGGCCATAAAGAGCTGTTCCTCCAAGGGCTGTTCTTGGAGGTTTCACATTTCTGTAGGAAGAGGAGGATGTGCAGGAAGGCTGGAGGTGCTAAGCTCTTGGGTTTCCAGGTTCCAGGAGCTGGACCTCAGCACGGAGGCTTTTTTCTACCTTGATTCTACAAAGGAACAGGAGTGGCTGTCTGCTGTGGAGAGGTCCCTGCACCCTAAGGCCAAATACAAGAAAGTGAGTTCTGCTCAGTGGCATGGGGGCTTGTCATGGAGCTGGCATGATGGGAAGGAAGGAAAAAGGAAAAGGGCTTCCCTTTTCCTCCCTGTCCAAGGAGCGAGGCTTGGAGAAACCAAGTGTGATACTGGGCATGTGCATGCCTGGTTATCTGTCAAATGTGTCAAGTTAAATCTGGAGAGTCTGTTTCTGCACCACAGTTGTAGGAAATATTGTCCTTTGAAGTAGAAATTTGTAAAGGTGGGGACCACAATACCTTTATCAAATAGGAGGTAGGTGTAAGGGAAACAGCAGGTTCAAATTCTCTACCTATATTACCTTCTCATCCTGTACTATAGAAGCCAGGTGTGTCCTGAGCTGGTAAATTAAATGAATAGATTTTCTCTGAAGGAATGGGATGATTTATGAAGTGAAATCTTCCGGATGCTACTGCCTTGAGTCAGAATTGCTTCAGCTGTGGCAGCAGGGCTGTGTTCTGGCTGGTTTAGAGCAAGACACTGGTTTTATCTCTGCTATGACAAACCTTTCTTCTGCAGAGACCAGTCCTGAATACATGAATGGGTTTCCCTTTCTTCCTTAGCCTGTGTGTTTGCTGTCACACCCCATACTGCTTGCTCTGAGCAGATGTTACAGGAAATGAAACAGGGAATAGAGTATCTTGCTGAACTGAGACCTATCAAGGGGAGCCAGGAGTCAGGGCCCGAACTGCGGAGGCTCCTGCTCCCTCTCCTCCCTTTGCTTCACTTTAGTTTTGGGTGAATTTCTCCCAGTTTAGTGAAAGGGAGAGTGCAGGATACGGCTGCAGGAGGGGGAGGTGGCTGAAGCTGTAGATAAGACTCATGGTCACCTGCAAATTCTGCTCCTGCAGAGCACACCAGGTGCTGGGCCCTTGCAGCCAAATTCTCTGCTCTTAGCTTCTTTCCTCACTCCATAGACTTAATCCCAACACATGTGAATGTTTCTGTGCATAGAGGTGAGCATTCAGACTGTGCTCAAGCAGGTGAGGCCTTGTCATTGTTTCAGAGTGGTGATGTCACTGTTTCACAGGGATGATACCACTGTTTTGGAGGTGCAGGAAGGTCACAGACTGGACAGTGTTGGCTTAGCACATGTAAAAGATCAGCGGCAGACCTGAGATCCCCATTGGTACAGGGCACATGAGCACGGTGTTAGCCTCTGTAGGCTGAGCTCTGTGGGAGCAGATAACTGCTCAGATCCAGAGAGGCCCTTGGCTTTAGGGAACAAGTATTTCCTGCAAATGAGTCAGTCTGTGCAGCTCAGAGATGCCTTTTGCTACCTCGTGCATCAGGCACGTCTGCCTCAGGGAAATAGGAACATCTCTGTCCATTCCCCTCTGCACTGGAGTCCGCAGTAAGCCAAGGTGGGCTCTGACTCCCACTGCATCTGCAGCCCCAGGACAGCCCCAGCTCTGGGCCTGGCTGGAGCACTCTGCTTGTGCTGGCTAGAGCACGGCAAGGGCTGAGACCCGAGTCATAAACTTGCTGGGCATTTATTCAGTTTCTCTTTGCCCGCTCTGTTGTAGGGAGGGACCAGAGTAAGGAATGCAGTGGGCTCAGCACCACTGACAGCTCCTGGGCGGAGACAGATGGACCCCAAGAACCTTGCTGTTCAGGACAGGAGACCCTTTGGGTTCTGTTGTTGCAATTAGAGATTGAGTAGAGAACATTACGAACAGGGAGAGCCAGAGCAGCAGAGCATCAGGGAGAGCAGATCAGAACTGCATTCCCGCTGCCTCTCTGGGAATTCAGGATCCTGTTTATTTTTGCAGGTGCAAATGGTCCGCCTGGTTGGGATGATGTTGCTCATATTTGCTAAGAAGGATCATCTGAGCAATATCAGAGAGATTGTGACAGAGTCTGTGGGCACAGGAGTCATGGGAAAGATGGTGAGTCACCAAGGCCAGCTTGTTGCTTCCCTGTATCCATGCAAGAAGTGGCACAGTCTGGTTTGGTTCACCTGTGCCATCCCAGTCCCCTCACCTGCCACCCACTCCCCACTGGTCCCTCCTGTCCCTAGGGCAACAAGGGTGGTGTGGCCATCAGGTTCATGTTCTACAACACCACGTTCTGTGTTGTCAACTCCCACCTGGCTGCCCACGTGGAGGACTTTGAGCGTCGAAACCAGGACTACAAGGACATCTGTGCCCGGATGAGCTTCCTGATCCCCAGCTCAGACTGTCTGTCTGAGCTCAACATCATGAAGCACGAGTGAGTTGTACCCTTTGGCAGTGGTGTTAACTAACCCAAGTCAGAACTGCAGCAACAGGAGGTTTCATGCAGATAAGTTTTCTGGCTTAATAAAATAATTTGAAATCCTAAGGGCTGTGGTGTGCTGCAGTTCCTGCAGACAAACTGGTCACCTCCTTGTTGCAATGCCTTATGCACCTGTGCCCAGTGTCCCTCTCCTTGTGTTTGTGTATAACTTCCTTTTCAGCAGGCCTAAACAGAATACAAATGGTTGGTATTTCTGTAATTAATACTTAAACCATTTAAAAACAAAAAATGTAGAGTGGATTAGTACAGAAAAAACCTTACAATATTAGATTATCCTTGATAATCCACTAATGGAAATGTTGAGGTTTGACTATAAACAGGAAGAGCTTTGGTACTAGCAAGGGGTTTAAATTTTAATCTTTAAAGGAAACCTTTATGGAGTAAAGAGTGCGTCCCATGAGTGCTTCTTTAGCTGCTGATAGCAAGAAGGCTGCAGGCCTGTTTGGAAGCCTGGAGAGGAACAGGGTGGGAGCAGGTGCTGGTGAGGTGTGGCTGATGGCAGGGATGGGAAACATCGTCCAAAAGGTTGTAACCTCCAGGAACCTAATTCTGCTCCTGCGAATTCTGTGTCAGGCGGTCTTGGCTCAGTAGGTGGTGCAGCAGTGGTCTGCTCTGGTTGAAGGAAAGGCAGTGAAAAACCAACAGGTAAAAGCAGGGTGTACATGAGGGATAACCCTGCAGATGCCTCACCTGTCCCGCTGGCTGATGGGCTGACTCTGCTTAATGAGCTCCACCATGGCTCTCTTCTTAACATGAGAAGAGCCTCAACACCAGCTGGATTTTACGTGAACACTGGTCTTGCTTCTTTAGAGTCAGTGCTGTTCTCTTGGAGCAGCCTGGGAGAGTGGAAGGTGTCCCTGCCCAGCTGGTACAAGGTGAGGTTTAAGCTCATTTCCAAACCAGACCGTTCCATGATTGTATGTGCATCTTTGTTTGCAGCGTTGTTATCTGGCTGGGAGACCTGAACTACAGGCTGTGTCTGCTGGATGCCAGTGAAGTGAAGAATCTCATCAGCAGGGACCAACTTCAGAAGCTGCTGGCTTATGACCAGGTCAGTGAACTTGCTCACATTCGCCCCATCCCTGGGAGGTCATCTTGGTTTGGGAGGTGCCTCTGCTAGGGAGGAGCTGGCAGACATGGAGCTGGGGATGGGGCTGGAGCACAAATCTGATGAGGAGCAGCTGGAGGGGCTCAGCCTGGAGAAAAGAAGGCTCAGGGGGACCTTCTCACTCTCTACAACTCCCTGAGAGGACAGTGCAGCCAGGTCAGGGTTGGTCTCTTCTCCCAGGTAACAAGTGGCAGGGCAAGAGGAAATGGCCTTAAGTTGCGCCAGGAGAGGTTTGGGTTGGATATTAGGCAAAATTTTTTAATGGAAAATGCTGTCCAGCCATGGCACAGACTGCCCAGGGCAGTGATGTCCCCATTCCTGGAGGGATTTAACAGACATGTAGAGGTGGCACGTGGGGACATAGGTTAGTTGGGGCCTTGACAGTGCTGGAGGAACCATTCGACTCGATGGTTTTGGAGGGCTTTTCCGACCTACATAGTTCCATTGCACACTGCAATAAAGGTCTGGACACAAACATAGATACTTGACCCTGACAGAGCTCTGGGTGTGCTGGTTGCAACATCCCCCTAACAAAACCAAATTGTCCATACTGGGGTAACTGGGTAACTCAGGCAGTCACTGTGTAAGTGTGTCTGTGTCTCAGTGCAGGAGCTCCCTCTTAAGTACAAACTACAAGCTGAACACAAGCATTTGTATCAGCAACAAAAGCTGCTGCAATCAGTGTTGTGAAAGAGGTATTGATTTGGAGTCTAAATCTGCTCAGCCAGTTTGACCTGAATTCTGTGCTGTCGCCTTCCCTGCTCAGCACTTCCCTGCAGCACACGGAAGCTGGTGGCAGGTCCCTTTCAGGTGAAGGGTTGCACCCTGGAAACATGAACAGCAGTGGTGCAATGTCACCTCTGACACAGTTTAACAACAAATTTGGTTGGTTGTCCTCTGTAGCTCATTTTTGCTGTGCTACAGAGCTTTGTTCAGGAAACAGCTGTAGCTTAGGTCTTACTGAGGAAAACATCCAGAAGAGGAAAGGAGCAAAGGAGGGTGGTGTCAGGTTGTCAGGCAAGTGCAATCCTGGAGGCTCTTGCTAAAATGATTGGTGGGAAACAATTAATGATGGCAATCCTAAGCCTGAAAACTGATGAAAGCATTTAGTAATTAGTATTTCCCTTAACTCTTGCTTGAAGCTGCCTGCATGGTCTGGTGAGCAGTATGATGCCCATTTGTACTCGATCTGTTTGGAAAGCTTTCCACTTGTGTGTTAAAGGTGTGAGGTCTGAGAGGCAGTTTGGGGTTGTCTGTGAATCCCACAGAATGGCCACAGGCCATGGTTGCTCTGCCTGTAGATCTGCTCCCTAACACTGCTGTGGCGAGGGAGGGTTTCTTGGGTTTGGTTGGGTTTGTGTTTTTTCTTTTTAAAGCTTTTTTTTTTCTGCTTTAGCTGAATATTCAGCGCATTCAGAAGAAAGCATTTGCAGATTTCATGGAGGGAGATATTAAATTCATCCCCACGTATAAATATGACTCTAAAACAGATCGCTGGGACTCCAGGTACATTGGCTGCAACTGGGTGTATTTACCTATGACATGAAACACATTTTCTCACAAAATTTGATTTCCTGCTTCTTAGAACTGCATACCTGTCAGTGTTACATTTGGCCTTCCTTTCTTTGCCTGTCCCTGTGTACATTGAGCAGGCACATCCCTTAAACCTCTGTAGCTGCTGATCCCACTGGATGAAGGCAGGTGAAGTGTGAGCTCAGGTGACCCTGCACTGGGGCCTTTTTCTATTACCAGGGACAGACAAACAGTATAAAAAAGGAATTGAAGAGCTAAGGAAACGGGCTCTCTGAGTCACCCTGTCCCCTGACTTGCACACCCACAGGGTGGCTGCACTGTGATAGCAGCTTTGGTTCCTGCTTGGTGCCTCCCACAGACATGGCTGCATTTGCTGCAGGGGCTGCTCCAAAGGGAGAAACTCCCAAGGAGGGCTTTCAAACCATGTAGTGATTGAACTTGACTTGCCATGTTTATGAATCACCACAGTAGTTAATCTGAAGAAGGATAACCCAGGATTCAGGCTGCACAACATAATAGTAGTCACTGAATAGACTTTCTGGAGTGGAAACAATAAGCGATGGGTTGGATTGTCGGCAGAAAGTCTGGCAGCACAAGAAAGTCATGCAGCTTGGGTCACAGCACACATGGGTTCAGGCTGTGGTGGGCTTGACTGAGGGTTATTTTGTTTCCTGGTGCTGGAAAGGATGGGAATTTTATCTGCTGTATTGGGAAAGGGGGAGAGAGCAGAAGAAATAACAGAATTCAAGTTGGAGTAAGTGATAGGAGTTCATGCCATCACTGCTGTGATGATGTGGGTGGAGAGAACTGCGTTGTTGGGAAGAGGAACAGCTTGGATGGCTTGATAGGATTGTTGGATTCCCCTGGTAACCTGTTTTTCTTTGTAGCGGTAAGTGTCGTGTGCCAGCGTGGTGTGATCGGATCCTTTGGAGAGGAGGGGACGTCAGTCAGCTCCGGTACTGCAGCCACATGGACCTCAAGACCAGTGACCACAAGCCTGTCAGTGCCCTGTTCCGCATCGGGGTAGGTCTGTGTGTTTGTTGGGGCAGGATCCCAGCACTGCCAGGCATTCCAGGCATACTGTGGGAGGCGGTGACAGAGTCAGGGCACCTCTGCTAAGGCTGTTGCAAGAGGACACATGAACCCAACTGAGGTGTGCCTGCTGTGGGGGTGCTGCATCTGGCAGCAAGGGAATGCATGAGTCCTGCTGTTCCCTCCTGCACATGGAGACACAGCAGCAGCCTGGACCTGGCTGTACCTGTGCTGCGTCGGATGTGTCACTGGTTCACACCTGGATGTCTTCAGTGGAGAGTGACAGCAAATTCAGGTTTTTTGGCACAGCAAATGGGGACACTCCATGTCCATTTTTGCTACCTCCTGCTCCCTGGGTGGCTCAGGTCACAGAATGGGTCAGGTTGGAAGGGACCACAATGGGTTTTTGGGTCCCATCTCCCTGCTGCAGCAGGGCCATCCTAGAGCACATGGCACAGGATTGTGTCCAGGCAGTTCTGGACTCTCTCCACTGAGGGAGATTTCACAGCCTCTCTGGGAAATCCATTTCAGTGCTCTGTCACCCACACAGTGAAGAAGTTCTTCCTCATGTTCAGGTGTTCCTGCCCATGCCTCTTGTGCCATTGCTGGCCCCCACAGAGCAGATCTCGGGCCCTGCTCTGAGCCCTCCCTGCAGTCAGGAACAGACAGAGCCCCTCTCAGCTGTGTCTCCTCTTGAGGGTGAACAGCCCCAAGAGGAGACACAGCCTTTCCCTGTAAGGGAGATGCTCCAGGCACTTTAGCATCTCTGTAGTTTTTGCTGGCCCCACTCCAGGGGCTCCATGTCTCTCCTGTACTGGGGAGCCCAG
Organism: Geospiza fortis; assembly: GCF_000277835.1. Taxonomy (NCBI): domain Eukaryota; kingdom Metazoa; phylum Chordata; class Aves; order Passeriformes; family Thraupidae; genus Geospiza; species Geospiza fortis. The sequence continues at coordinate 665,622 of NW_005054504.1, read as the reverse complement.
AACCAGACACAGCACTTCATGTGTGCTTCACCTGCGCTGAGTAGAATAGGCTGAGTCTATTTAAAGAAAAGCCTTTCTCCTTTCCCTATGGACAATCATGAGGAATGCTGCAGCATGCCAGTGTTGTCTCACAGAGGTTGCCTCCAGTGATCTCTCAGTTGTGTGACCAGTGGCCAGACAGACCCTGGTAACACCTGCTGGGGTGAAATCTGTGTAAAGTTGCAGACGCAGCTTGGGACTACGCATGTGTGTGTGAACTCTCAGCCTTGCAGCTACAGAAGCAAGTGCTTAGAGAAATAATTCTCTTCTGCAGCTCACTCATGATCAAGAGAGTTCCTGTGAAAGCCAGTCAGAAGTTTCATTGAGTATTTTTTGTCTCCCGCAGGTGAAGGTTGTGGATGAGCAGAAGTATCGGAAGCTGTTTGAAGACATTGTTCGTATAATGGACAGGATGGAGAATGACTTTCTTCCTTCTCTAGAGCTGAGCAGGAGAGAGGTGAGGATGAACCTGGGATCACTGTCTCTGCCCAACCACAGCAACCTTCAAAGTGCCAGAACTTCTTTCAAAGACCTTGTTTCAATTAACTGGATTATAGAAAATTGAACTCTATCCTTTATCTTATGATCAGGAATTGGGTTAGCGAGGACATGTTGTCTTGGCTCTTTGGCAGGACTTCTATGAGGAATTCTGCATTAGGTGGGCTCCTCTCAGCCTCAGGGGGCCACTGTAGAGTCTGTGGGGGGCTGGCCATGGGCCATATCCTGGCCACTAATATCACTCGATTTCTTTTTGCTCTACAGTTCGAGTTTGAGAACGTGAAGTTCCGTCAGCTGCAGAAACAGAAGTTCCAGATTACCAATAATGGGCAAGTCACCTGTCACTTCTCCTTCATCCCAAAGCTCAATGACAACCACTACTGCAAGCCATGGCTTCGGGCTGAGCCTTGTGAAGGTTACCTGGAGCCAGGTGAGTGTAGTGCTGTAGCCCCCCCCCCCCATCCCATCCCATCTCCATTCAGTCCTTCCTGTCTTTCCTGTGTCCCACCTTCCTTGCCATCAGTCTTGTCTGTCTTTTGTGGCCTTTGTCCCTTCCACTGTATGTTTGTCCCCATCATCCCTTTTAGAGAGTGTCTGTGTGTTCTTGAGCGCTCCAGTGTGTTGCAGATGAGAGCACAGAGATCTCCCTGGACGTGTACGTCAGCAAGGACTCAGTCACCCTCCTGAACTCTGGCGAGGATAAAATTGAGGATATTCTTGTCCTGCACCTGGACCGAGGGAAGGACTATTTCCTGACCATCAGTGGGACCTACCTGCCCAGCTGCTTTGGCACTTCGCTTGAGGCCTTGTGCCGGATGAAGCGACCCATCCGAGAAGTTCCAGTCACCAAACTCATAGACCTGGTGAGTTCTGAAGCGGCTCTTCTAACCCAGAGAAGCCTGATTCCCTCCTGATTGCTCCCAAAAGCAGGAGCAGTACCTGCAGGCCAGGTTGTCTGTGCTGGCTCTGAGATGAGTGACTTCACAGAGCTTGAGGTGCTCTTTTATCTTCCTGTCTACCACAGCCAATGGTTTTGACAGCCTGTACTTTATCCCTTTTTTTCTGAGTAGGCTCTGAATATTGTTTGATGGGATGAAAAAGTGATCCCAGCACCTCATGTTGGCGTTACTGGTGCCAGCAGGCTCAGCTGGGTGGCACTGCAGTGTCATAAGAGATGTGATTAGGGTCCTCTCATCCAAGGTATATGGGCTTCTTTTACTATCATGAGTGCCTTGGAGGCCTTTTCCTTCTGGATACGTTCCCACTGCTCAGGGGAAGGAGCAAGCAGAAGCAGAAGGACCAAAGTGTGTGGTGTGGGGTGCTGAAGGACACAGCTCAGCAGATGAGCAATGTCACAGCCTCTCTGGCCATTTCCTCCCACACCAACCGCAGTGAGAGATAATGCCTCGGGTGAGAGATAGCTCATCAGGGAGAGATCTCTCTGTGATGCAGCAAACCGTTCCTCTCCCCAGCCTGTGCCAGCCCCCAGCATCAATTTTCCTCCTCCCACAGCTCATTGTGTGCATGAGAGAGGGTGCAGTGGTGCCCTAGTCACCTCTAGTTTTTTGGGTACTCTCAGCTGTTTCTGGGGTTGTCCCATTTTGGGGATGTAATTCTTATTTCCAGGCTGGTTTCATTCATCTCTCCTTACTGCCTTACCTGGCCATGTTCAGTGAGGTGCAGCAGCTCCTGAGTGCCAGTTCATGTCCCCATTCTTGTTCAGGCTGGAGAGTCCTTTCTTTCTCTCCACCTGAAAGCTCAGCCCCATTGTTTGAGTCTCTCTGCCATGTGATACCTTTCCTCACCTCTCCTATCTCACAGTCTCACCCTTACATGAGGGGTTTTTTGTCCAGTAAGCTGCTGCTTTTCCACCTCTGTAGATTTGCCAGCCTCCACTCCCATTATTTCGACATTTTCTTATCCCTTCAGCAGTTGTCCAGTGCCTCTCCCTGCCTCTTTCAGTTCCCATCTTTTATTGTAGGTATCTACTTTTCTCACAAGTCCAGTATACAGAGAAATCCTTTTTATATGAGAATTTTGACTTTTTAACACGCTAATCAGGCTAAGCAGGATGCAGGTGGCAAGGTACAGTGTTTGCCTCCTCAGGTCAAACAACTGATCCAGGCTTCAGGCTCCTCAGATTTCTGAGGGTTTGGTTATAGTCAGTCTTGTTCTAGAAGTGGGTCTGGAACATTTCACTGGCCTCGGTTGCTTTTCTACCAGCTTTTTCCAGCTCAGTACCAACTTCTTGCTTGATAGAGAGGAATTTGGGCCCAGACTCTTGGCTCTGCCCTCACAGAACACACTGTTAGATTTGTAAGAGTCCATTGAGGCTTCTTCTCCTTCCATCTATAGATTTCCTTCTCCTGCTACTCAGTGAAACATCTAGAAATAAAGCAGGCAAAACAGTCAGCAAGGAGCACCTGCTCCAGGGTCTGCAGCAGGGGCACAGCTCTCCTTATGGGCATGGGGGCATATTTTAAGTTTTTTGATTCTGATTTTACCTGTGAGCTGAGAAATCCTTGGAATCAGACCAAGCTGAGCACTTACTGCTTGGGTCAGTGGTGCTGGGGCTGCCTGCCCTGCAAGCTGGAGCATTTGGGTGCAGTTCCCTGCGTGTTGGTGCTGCTCAGGCTGTGTGAGGCTGGCAGTGTGTGTGCATTAAGAACCTTCTGCACTTGCATGGGCTCATCCTTCACTGGACCCAACATCTTCCTCAGCCTGGCTAGACATCTTCTGTCTATTTCAGTGGAGAGAGGTCTGGAGATCCAGTCGCTGAGGGGCTGAGGTAGGTGGGTGCAGGATAGCACCATGCAGGTGGGAGTTTGTCTGGGAATGGCCTTCCTGGTTCTCCAAGGAGGGAGACGGTGACATGGCTGCTGTCACTTGAGCACCTCCCCTTTGGGATTTCAGTATTAGTGGCTCATCCTGTTTTTTCTTGGGATCCTATTTTGGGTTTTAAAAGGCCTCTTGAAGAACCCCTGTGAGGAACAGGTGAGTCTTGTGGAGCAGATTGTGCTGAAGGCTCAACATTAGGGAGAAATTGTTCCCTGTAAGGGTGGGGAGGCCCTGGCATTGTTTGCCCTGAGCTGCCCAATTCCTGGAAGTGTGCAAGGCCAGGTTGGACAGGGCTTGGAGCAACCTGGGATAGTGGAAGATGTCCCTGCCCATGACAGGAGAGTGGAATGAGATGAGCTTTAAGGTCTCTCCCAACCCAAACCACTCTGTGATTCTGTGGAGAGGTGAGCAGCCAGGCTCAGGTTGGGGGGGTGAGGTGGACATGACTCACCCGTTACAAAACGTGCAGGTGGCCCTCTGCCCTCCCAAACCTGTCACTGTGTCCCTCCCCCTGTGCCTGAGGAGAGAAACCTGTGCCAGCTCCTGTTTGAAGCAAGCTGTTCTCAGGAAGAGGACAGTCTGTTGTGGCTCTGTTAGAGCTCAGGGAGGCTCCAGAGGAAGCAGGCACTGCAGAGGCCACGGGGGACCCTGAGATGCTCCTCCCTCCTGGTGTCCCTGTGCCATGGGAGCTGCAGCTGCTCCCAGCTCAGCCTGGGAATGCGCTGGGGCTGTTCCCACCCCAAAAGGTCAATCTGCCAAGACTCAGCATGGACAGCCTGCTTCTGTTTCCTCCTGCAGACCTATGAGCAGTGTCCGGCCGGCCCTGGCTCTACAGGGATGGCTGTTTGGGGATGCTGAGGGCTTGGCTGTGCCGGCAGAGGGCTTGGCACACTCCTGTCTGTGCAATGCTAATGCTCTTAGGCTGCAGCAGCAGCAGCCGGGTTTGAGCACAAACCCTCATTTCCCTGACTGTACCGAAAGCTGCTTAGGGGCCCTGTGAGCTCCACAGCTGCCACGCACTCAGAAATACAGATTTAGCCCAGGGAACGTTTTATCTCTGGCCTGGTCACAAGGGAAGATGGCTGAAATAATGTAGGGACAGTGATTCTAACTAGGGAACTACTTCTTGGTGGACACGTCTCACCTGCCCATGGCCCGGCTGTTGGCCAGCGAACAGTGCTAAGCCCCTTGGGGGGCTTTCCAGAAACCCTGATGAGGCTGTGCATCATATGAGCAGGATTGTTGTTAATTGGCAGGCAAATCTCTCACCACAGGTTTAACTTTGGCCGTGTCAGCAAAATGTGTGAAGGACCTGGTGTTCAGTGGGTTCTTGTAATGCAAATTAGGCTTCTGCTTAATCACAAGAGTTGATCCGAGAGTGCTTTCTCCCTCTTAACCACACTTTTTCCTCTCCTCTCTTTCCTGCTGCTCTCAGGAAGAAGACAGCTTCTTAGAAAAGGTAACACGAGCAATTGCTGCGTGGCAGTCTGCTTCTCAGTGGTGTGTTTGTAAAGAATGGGAGCTTTTCCCTTGTTTTCTGTGGCAGAGCGAAGGGGAGGGGAGCACAGAGGGGACACGGCTGCCAGCAAAGCTTCTTAGCACAGCTGTGGGCTGGATGAGAGCATGGAGAAGCATAGAGTGACCCCAGAGCCAAGCCCAACTGCAGTGTTGAAGTTCATCAAATTTGCTTTGGGAGGAAAAAAATTACTTTCTCGATCCTGACAGCAATGCTGGATATTCCTAAAAAAGATTGGCAGCCTTTGACATACCTCTGACTGTAAGGAGGGATTCACCACAGCATCCTCTCAGACCTGTGAGAAGAGGGCTGGAGGAGGAAACTCAGGTCTTTTGTTCCTTCCATCTGGTTGTGTCCCTGTGGAGGCCGAGGGAGGTGGATGTTTCTGTGCCTCCTCAAGCAGTGGAGCTGGGGCTGCTGGCTCTGATGGCCGCAATGCCTGAGTGGGATCACTGCTTCCCTTGGCACCCGTGCTTGGTGCTGGAGCCAAGCAAGGAAAACTTCCTTGGGAGAGCAGGTGGGAGATGCTGGGGGTGTTCATGAACGCTCCCTGCACTGGCTCTGACATTTGTAACTTGTTCGAGCTGGTTCTGCACCGGCTTCCCAGTCTGAGGAAGTTGTTCCTCTCTGGGCTGTCAACGCAGTGGCAGAACACAACAGGAGAGGGAAGGAATGTTCCCTCTCCAAGAGGGGATCAAGCTCGGGTGTTTAACCTCATGAAGCTCACATACTCCCTCCTGGCAGAGGAGAAGGGAGGAGTTTTGATTTTTGGGAGCATCTTCCCGTGGGAAGGACGTGGCGTACCTCCCTTCCTCACACGCGGCAGGAGAGGGCGCTCGGGGCTCGGCCAACGCACGCCCGCCTCCTCCCCCTGCTCCTCTTTCTCTTCCTTCTCGTCTGCCCGAGGCACCTTGAGCCTTCTCCTCTTCTCTGAATACCTGGGATCTCCTGTATGGGGGTCTCCACAGCTCCCCCAGTCATGCAAAGGGCTGCTCCAGCGCTTGGCTCCAGTGAAGCCCTGACACAGGGGGGTTCTGTAGAAGAGCCTCGGCCCGGGAAGAGTGTCCACAGACCTGGGAGAGGGTCTGCAGCTCTCCCCTTTTCCCTTTTAGAGGAATTCTGTAATGCTCTTGCCTGACATGCTGCTTCCCGACCTTGCCAGTGCATGTGGCTGAGCAAGGCAGCTGTGCAGCCGTGACTCCTCATCTGCTGGCAGGGTCAGACCTGGTGCTGTGCAGGGCAGAGCTGTGCTGTGTGGCAACTGGGGCTACTGCCCGTGCCACCAGGGCTTGTGTCAGCTTGGTGTGTCTCTGGGCATAGCAGGGAAGCCACCCCTGGCTGCTCTCAGTGGCTGTGTGTGCTGCAGGGACAGCCATGGCAGTTTTGCCTCAGCTGGTGTGAGGTGCTTTCTGTGTGGCTTTTGGACTCCTCTGCTGGTGGCGGGGTTGTGTTCCTGCTTGTGCTGGTTCCTGGGTGCTTTGGGAGTGCTGGGCATGGCTTCCTCCTTGGAGGTCACAGGAATGTGAGTCATTGTGAAGTGAGAGTAAAATCAAGCCAAGAACATGGATCCAGTTAAAGCTTGGTGTGATGGAGACATCTGAGCCACGGAGCAAGTCAGCTGCTCCACAGGAGTAAGCAGGAACTGTGACAGTGGTGGCCTGTCCTCAGTGAGAGCTCTCCTTGGGAAAAGGAAGGAAGAAACTTCAGGAGTCAGGACAGTTGCAGAGCCCTGAGAGCAGCCGTGGCTGGAGCACCCGGAGGCAGGGAAGGCGTGGGCTCGGTGGGGACTGGCTGGGTCCCAGCCTCTGTTGGCTGCAGGGTGGGAGCTGGGATGGGGCCAGGGCACCGTGGGCAGCCAGAGCCACCTCCTGGGGGTCTGAGGGGGCTGGGGCGGTTGGAGAGACCAGGCAGGTTGTTCCATGGGGCAGCAGAAGGGAGAGGAGCCAGGACCTGTGGGGCAATGGCTGGTGCTGTGAAAGTGATTCAGGGCTAGAGCACCCCAGGGTCCTGCTGCTTCCCCTGTCCCAGCTTTCCCTGCCAGGGACTAAGGGAGTGAGGCAGAAGGGACTGAGTTTCCCTGAGCCCTTGTGTGCTTTCTCCCCAGGAGAAATCCATCCTGCAGGTGGGCTCTCTGGACAGTGAGGAAGCAAGTGAGGTGCCACTGCAGGTGCCAAAGGAGATCTGGCTCTTGGTGGACCACCTATTCAAGCATGCCCTCCACCAGGTGAGAGGGAGGGGGCCTCTGCCACACTGGAGCTCTCCTGGTGACCTGGTTCCTCACACACACCTGGTGATCAGCTCCAGTTTGGTGTTTACAGGGCAAGGCTTTTGCCTGTGCTCAAAGCACTGGCTGGATGTCCCAGGGTTCACCATTCACTGGGAGTCACCATGTGCCTCAGCCTTTGTGGGGAAGGTGACTTACTCCATCCCTGTGCTGTTTTTGACAGGAGGACCTGTTCCAGACTCCAGGCATGCAGGAAGAGCTGGAGCAGATCATTGACTGCCTGGACACCAGCATTCCCGAGACAATCCGTATCCTTCTGTGATGGATCTCAGCTCTGCTGGGAGAGTTTGCTCTCGGGAGAGCTTGTCTGTCACCTTTACCTGGCAGGGTTCCTGGCAAGGATGGGCTCCCTTGGTCCCCCCATAACCTCTCTCAAAGTTGAATCTGTGCTGGCCAAAGCAGCCGGGGGCTCTGGAAGCTTCTGCAGGGCTGTGCCAAGTGCAGGAGCTGGGATACTGAAGAGCATGATCTGGAGAAGAAGCTAATGGAGCAGGGAGCTTCTGTGCAGCCAGAGGGTGGGAAATGCCAGTGCAGGGTTTTTCATAGGTGGGGGACAGTGGAGGAGAAGGAGGAGGAGGAGGAGAGGTTAGACAGGCAGGGAACTTGTGTGACCTCCTGTGAGATGCACCTGGGGAGGGAGGGGATCTCTCTGCTCAGCATGACCCTTGATTCCCAGCCCTCCAGCGGGCAGTAATCACTCTGTGGCTGAAGCTCTCCTCATCTTCCTGGAGGCTCTGCCAGAGCCTGTGATCTGCTATGAGCTGTACCAGCGGTGCCTGGAGGGGTCCCACAGCAGCCGGCTGTGCCGACAGGTGCGTCTGCTGCCGGCTCAGGGCAGCTCCTGCTGCCTGGGCTGTGCCATGCGTCTGGGCCTGCCTGGACCCTGCTGCCTGCCTGGGGGCTGACAGTGGCTCTGGGAGAGTGGGCAGCTCTTCCAGAGACCCCAAGTGAGCCCTGTCTTACCCTGAGCACATGGGGAATGGGGAGGGGCCAAGCTGCCCCTGGTCCTGAGGGCTTGAGCACCTGCTCAGAGCTACAATCCCTGTCCTTCATGGAGGGCTGTGCATGGCTCTTAGCAGCTGGTGGGGCAGCAGGCCAGGTCAAGCATGTCCCTGAGCAGATGGGGAAGGTTTGGGGCAGTGAGAGCTGGGATCCAACTGGAAATAAGCAGGAAGCAGCCACAGGGCACTGGGAACTTTTTCCTGGTGACACAGCTTTGCTTGAAGCAGTGTCACCAGGAGCCACAGCCCACAAGTGCCATCAGTTCTAGGCTGCAGCTGTGGGTAAGTTGCTGTGGCACCCAGAGTGCCACACATGCCCAGGCTGCAGCAGTGGGAGCTGGGAGAGCTTCCTGACACCATTTCCTTGCAGGTGATCCTTCAGCTGCCGAGCTGCCACCGCAATGTGTTTCGGTACCTAATGTCCTTCCTGCGGGAGCTGCTCAAGTACTCGGAGGACAACAACATCAGTGCTACCATGATCGGTGAGTGTTGTTCCTCTGCAACCCTCGCTCCATCCCAGCCTCTTCTGTGCCTCCCAAGGTCTTCATTCCTCACCAGTGACTGATTTTACCTGCCTCCACAGCTGCCCTGTTCTCCAGCCTCCTCCTGCGCCCTCCGCCCAACCTGATGGCCAGGCAGACCCAGCAGGACCGCCAGCGTGCCATCAACTTCCTCTACAGCTTCCTGCTCAGCGGGGACGAGGAGTGACTCGTGCCGTGTGCCAAAGGTGGGCCCGCGCTCCAGCCGGGCCTCTGACAGCTCCGAGGGGTAAAGGCTCGAAGGTCTCCAAGTGCCGTGTTTACAGTGGGAAGGGACAGTTCCCCCTCCTTGCCACGCCATACCCCACGCTGCAGAGGACCTGCATGCTCATTGCACTGCCATCCACCTCTGGAGCCTCCGGCTTCCCCGTGGCAGCCAGGTGGATCTGTCGATACCCGAGCACTGTGCCAGAACCCATCGTCCCGTGGCAGTATCACCAGTTCCCAGGTCATGCTTCTCTCTGTGTCACCTCCGTCTCCCAAGAGCTGTGAGAGAGAAAGGTGGGGATGGCTGGTGCTCTTGGAGGTCGCGGCACACTGCGTCCCTCCAGTGCCAGGTATGTGTGCTGGTGTGTACATCACCCCAGACTGCTGTGGGACATGTGCCACCCTCTGCCACACAGCCGTGCCAGCCCTGATGCCATCACTGTGCTATGGACCGTGCTGACCCAGGAAGGTTGTTTGGACATTTGGCCTCTCCCCTTCGGCATGGCCTTTCCCCTCTCCCCTCCCTCCCAGGACACAGGGCCTCAGCACACAAGTTTGTCCCTGCACCCCCCACTCTGCCTTCACTTTCCTCTCCCTTGCCTGCCCCAGCTTCTTCCAAGGACACAGGATGGTGGGCGGCTTGCAGTGACCAGGGTAGAGCCATGAGCTGCCCTCTGCTCCTCCTGGGCTGTCCTGTGCGTTTGGAGCAGGATGGGACCACTGTCCCTCTCACCCAGCCTACAGTGTGGAGGTAGGACAGGCTGGGTCACCAATGGATATTGGAGTCCGTTGTCTCCTTCCTGGGGTGCTAGCAGAGGGTGTGGGTTTTGGGGGAGTGAAAGGAGCCACAAATGCTCCTCAGGGGCCAGAGGAGCAGCTGGGGGGGGCTGTGCACGGGAGCTGCTGTGCAAGGGTCACACACAGCTGGCTGAGGGGACAGCCCTGGGGCTGGTGACTGAGGGTGCAAGAGTGGCCTGTCCCACTGAAACACTAAGGCTGTGGGGCCATGTGGCCTCAGGTGAGGGAGGCCCAAAGCCAAGGGGAGGAGGTTGGGGTCACAGAGCCCCGCCGGTGCCTGGGCTCAGCCCAGGGTATCTTGTGGCTCTGTGGTCCCCATGCACTGGCTGAGCTGCTGCAGGCTCCCCTCCCTTTTGCCTTTTTCTTATCCTTAAAATTTTTAAATTACATAATTTATTAGGAAACTCTTCGTTCCAAATAAACCTCCATTGTGCAAGGCCTGGGGGCTGTGCAGGGCACACCTGCCCTTCCTCATGCAGTTCTGCACTGTCATGGAGCCCTGCCTGGAGCTCCAGGCTCACTCTGGGGGCAGCTGAGGGCTGGGCTCTCCCCCAGCCACTTCAGGAGTGTGCTGGGCACAGGTGGAGACAGTGGCAGAAGGTCCCGTGCCGCTGGTTCCTGCTGGTTGAGCTCCTGGGTGCAGCCCTGATGTGCTGGCACTGCAGCCCAGTGCCCGTCCCACAGTGGGTGGTGGCATGTGCCCCACCGGGATGGGCATGGCACTGGGTCTGGCCGGGTGCAGCAGGGTGCTGGTGCCCGGGTGTGGCACACGGCTTTGGCAGCCCAGAGCAGTGATGCCTGTGTGCCCAAGGCCCTGCTGGGCCAGCAAGGGGAGCGTGGTGGAGAAAGCCCGCACGTCCTGCTGCAGGAAATGGCGGCCGGTGTCATCTCCATCTGCTTCCTGCCGGCTCCTTGGGAGCAGGGCTGTGCCTGGCAGCTGCTCCTGTGCTGTCACCGAGGTGACCAGCGCTAGGTGCCGGCATTGTTCCCGCGGCCACCACATTCCTGCCACTGCCGGCGGAAATGCCGGAGCAAGAGGGAAGCTCTGATGCTCCCTGGGGATGGGACAGCCTCGGCCTGCCCATCCTCCTCCTCAGGAGGGTGCAGGGATCCTTGTGGGGGAGCCTGGAGGCTGTTGGGGTGCAGCTCCGGGGGTCTCACTCGTGCATCAGCCCACCATGAGCATGGGCACTGAGGGATGCTGGTGGTACCCAGGTCGTGGTGGTGGAGGAGCTGGTGCTGTCCCACAGCCACACAGAACATGCCTTGCCAGCCCTAGGTGGGCAGTGAGCTCTCCTGTCCCCCCTGGGGACATCCAGAGGTCCCCAAGGAGCACAGGGCTCCTACGACGGCTCAGCACTCTTCCTGTGCCCCTGGCATCCCTCTTTCCTCGCTCAGTGAGCTGGGACCTGGCAGAGCCCATCTTTGCCCTGCCAGGACAGACCCTGCTTGCACAGCAAGGGGGACAGGACTGCCCCGTGCCTCTGCCCATGTCCCCAGCACTGCCCCTGTGCCCACTGCCCGCTCTGCCGCACCTCCTGTTGCAGTACAGGAGCTCTGGCACTGCCGTGGCACACGAGGCACAGGGAGCACAGCCGAGCTCAGCAGCTCCCACCTGCCTGTGGGCAGCCAGCCAGGCCAGGAAGAGCCAGAGATTCCTTAGGTCTCCCGGTCCAGAAGCCTTTTCCTCCTTCCAGGTTGGCCACAGACCAGCCAGGAGGTCCTCCCTGGCCTCCTCCTTTCAGGCTGGTGCAGGAGGGCTGGGGTCAGGGCTCAGCTGTGCAGCCCCTGGCTGCAGCCCAAGCACTTGGGGCTGGGCGATGCCTGGGGGACGTGGGACATCGCTGCCTTGCTGCCATGGCCACAGCAGTTCCTCCAAGGGTCTACTGGGCCCCCCACTGCCAGTCCTGCCTGTGCCCAGGCAGGGACCTCGCCACATCTCTTGGGCAAGGCACCTGCTGCTGCAGCTGGGGAGGCAGAGCACGGGCATGGAGGGGCAATTTGAAGTGTAGGGGCCTCCTAGTTCAAACCGGTAGCAGCAGCACTGTAGGCTGGCAGTGGAGGAACAATAACCCCCCAACATCCTAGAGCTGGGGGCAGCTGGAGGGGGCTGTGGCTGGGGCACCATGTCCCGCCCCACTCCAGCTCTGGGAGGCTGCTGGCTCTGGAAAACTGGGCATGGGGGCAGGACAGGACTGGGCAGTGGGCAGGCAACCCATGCCCAGCCGCCCAGACCATCGTGGGGACGCTGGCAGTAACTCGTGGGGTGGCCGTGAAGCCACGCGGGGGTGGCAGGGTCTCTCGGGGCAGCTGGCAGTGGGGACGTGGGGCAGCGGTGGCTCGCA
>NW_005054504.1:651448-653381 GCF_000277835.1 Geospiza fortis | reverse complement strand
GGTTTGGAGGCCCCGCAAGGGCCCCCCCTGTCCCAGTGTCCCAGCCATGGCGGGGGCTGCCCTGTCCCCTGGGGTCCCATCCCTTTGCAGGGCTCAGCTCCTCCTCTCCATCTGCAGAGTCCTTCTGGGACCCTCAGTCCCCTGAGCTTTGACCCCCCGCCCCCCATATGGGTCCTGCGCACACCCAGCCCCATGGGGTGGGGACACGAATGCCAGGGACAGGGACACCAGAAACAGGGATGCCAGGGATAGCAGTGACTGAACACAAGGGACAGGGATGCCCAGGAAGACCAGCATCCCTGTGCCCTTCCAGCATCCCCTCCTCCATCTCCCAGCCCCTCTGACCCTGTGTTTTCCCACCCTCCTTGCCAATTCCACAGGATCAGCACATGGCTTCACTCCTTGCTGAGCACCTTCTCTGCCATCGTTGAGCTGGGAAAGGGGCTGCCATGGCCCCAGCCATGACCCCCAGTGCCTATAGACAGCCCCAGGAGGCAGCAGAGAGACCTGAGATCCCTCCCCACCAGCAGGAGAGCAACCCCTACCTGCCCTTCCAGAAATCAGCATTAACTGAGTTAATAATCATAACTCTTTATTATAAAGATGTATTTACATGGAATAAATCTTTACAGACACAAGAGACAATCAGCAGGGACCAGCTCAGAGCCAGGGCCCCTCCTTTGGTGTATGGCAGAGCTTGACAGAGACCCCAGTGCTCCCCCATTCCTACTGTCCCATGGCATGAAGCAGAGGGGCCCAGGGCCCCACAGTGCGTCCTGCATGGGCACCCCACTCCCCCACGAGGTGAGTCTGCCAGCAGGAAAGGGTGGGCAACTCACCCAGGGTGTGGGATGAGCACCATGGGAATAAATAGACCCAGGACAAGCTGTGTGCTCCCCCTGGCGTGGGGGTGACAGACAGGGCTGGGGCAGGACCCCAAGGGAGATCACACGCTCCTGAGGAGAAGCTGCTCTGCCTGACAAAGTGCTTTGCACAAAGCCTGTGGTCCCAGCGGGCCGATGCCCGAGCCAGTTCCGTGCCCACCGGGACAGGGCATCGTGGCAACCCTGGCCCCTCTGTGGGCAACCCCGATGCAGCCGGCCCTGCGAGGCAGTGAGGAGGGGCAGAATGCACCCACAGCGCCAGACATGGCACTGGGGCCGCCAGGGCCAAGCGCCGGGAGAAGCTTGGGGCGGCCGAGGGCTCACAGGGGGAAGCCCAGGCTCAGCGCCGGAGGACGAGCAGATCAGGCGAGAACACGATGCGAGCAATGGAGGCCGTGTCCGTGGAAGGCTGGTGACAGCCCTGCAACGACAGCAAGCCCAAGTACATATGAGTTCCCTCATGGCACGGTCACATGTTTCCCTGCATCCCCCACGCCGTGCGCCCCGCGGCCGCACCAGCCTCCGGGTGAGACCATCCTGGGCATCCTTCCCGTCCGGCGCCTTCCCCAGCGGCCCTCAGGAGATCAGAAACAGCGTTAGCCGCGTGTCCCCCACGCAGGACAGGGACAGCAGTACCGTGGGGCTGCCTGGCCCTGGGCCGGCCGGTTTTCTGGATTGTCCCCCACGAGAGCCATCAGTGCCAAGCGCTTCCTGTGCCGGCACGACTCTGCCACCTGTGCCAAACATGGCCAGCAGTGGGGCGTGGGGCTGCTCAGCCTCTGCTTTCGGCCCCAGCCCTCCCCACAGCCACCCCCTTCTCTATGCCACCGAGACACTCAGCCCTTCACCCTGAGCCGGTTCCCGTATCCCCGTCGTGCCTGGTGCTGGTGCTCCAGTGGTTCCGTTCCCGCGGGGCCCTGGAGCCCCTGGCCGGGATGCTTTGCTCCCTAAGCACTCCCAGGTCCCGCTACCCTGGGTGCCTGGCGGGGATGCTTTAGTCCCAGCTCCTGTCCCGGCACCCCGCGGGCTCGGTTGGCAGGCGGGGCCCG
>NW_005054504.1:649498-651204 GCF_000277835.1 Geospiza fortis | reverse complement strand
GGGAGGTGTCCGCCCCCTGCCCTGCCCCGCCCCGCCGCCGGGACACCTCCGCGGGTTTCCCCCGATCCCGGTTTGCTGCCTGATCCCCTCCCGGCGCATCCTCCGGGGGATTCCCCCCTCCACAGTCCCCTCATGGCGTCCCCAGCGCTCTGAGACCACCCCAGTTTGTCCGGGCACCCCCATCCAGCCCGAATCTAGGATCCGCTCCCAGCCCAGCCCGGCCTCTCTGCCCAGCCTGGTCCAGGACTCCCTACCCCGGATGCTGCTGGAACCCCAAACCCAGAATGGCCCTCAGACCCTAACACTGCGGCCAGCTTGGCTTGGGACCCCTGCACAGCCTGGATCCAGCATGTCCCCTTCCACCCTAGTCCTGAGACCCCTCTCCCAGCGTGACCCTCAGATTCTGGGACCCTTCTGGCTCATGCAACCCCTCCCAGTGCCCCAGTTCCCCCGGCACCCAAGGAGACAGGGGCCTGTCCTGCCTGCTGTCCTCTCCAGCCCCCCCAGGCAGGCAGTGTCTGCAGAGGGGTCTGGTGAACTGCCCACAGCCACCAGTGCAGAGGGGAGAAGGGAGAGAAATCAGGAATGACTTTGAGCCCAAGAGGAAGGAAGAGATGGGAAAAGGGGTTAAGGTTTGGGGGTTTTTCTCATTACCCTGTTCTGATTTGATTGGTGATAATTATATAAAAGGGGAGATTTAGATCAGATATTAGGAAGAAGTTCTTGGCTGTGAGGGTGGGCAGGCCCTGGCGCAGGGTGCCCAGAGAAGTTGTGGCTGCCCCTGGATCCCTGGAAGTGTCCAAGGCCAGGCTGGACAGGGCTTGGAGCAACCTGGGATAGTGGAAATTGTCCCTGCCCATGGTAGGAGCTTGGAACAAGATGGGCTTTAAGGTCCCTTCCAGCCCAAACCATTCCATTATTCCATTATTTTATGAATTTCCATTAATTTCCCCAAATTTAGTCTATTTTACCCATGCCTGCATCTGGTGATGTATACTGGTCCTTAGCTTGATCTTTTCCTTGCATTTTCCCTCCCTGCTCAGTTGAAGAGGGAGTGACGCAGTAGCTTTGGGGGCACCTGGCCAGGGTGAGCCTCCACAAAGGTGGGGTCATCACCGCTCAGAAAGGTGGATCACAGCCACAACTGCACCCCGAGAGAGCCCCTGCCAGCGGGGGGGTGGCCCAGACGGGGTGTGGGGGCAAAGGGAGGCATGGGGGGACTGCAGGAGGAGTTGTGTGGGGGCGTGGGTGTACGGGGGGCTCTAGGAGGGGCTGCTGACTGCAGTGGGCTGTGAGGGGGCACTCTGGGAGGGGCTACAGGAGGAGCGGGGGGATGTGTGGAGGGGCTGTAGCCGGTGCGTGGGTAGCATGTCACAGCCCCGCACGTCTGTGGTACCACAGGAGGGGCACATCCTCTGAACCTGTTCCAGCCCTGTTGCCTGCAGCCTCTCGCCCCAGCCAGGTTCTCCTGCAGCCCCCGCTTCTGGCGCAATGTGGGGCCAGCACTCCCCTCCCGTGCTATGCACCCCCAAAGTGGAGGTGCTTCTTCAGCGGGAGCAGGAGCTGCAGCCTCATGCCCGCAGCCCGGCTGCCGAGCTCTGTGGTGCAGGGAGGACGCCCCAGCCCATCCCTGGGCAGGCATCACTGGGCACACCCTGCCTGCCAGGGCACCTCAGGGATCCTGGCAGCATCCCGGTGCCACCGCC
>NW_005054504.1:646379-649151 GCF_000277835.1 Geospiza fortis | reverse complement strand
GAGGGGAGATGGGTGCAGCCCCCATCCCCGGCCCCGGCAGGAACCAGGCAGGGAGGACGAAACCCCATTAGCGCCTCTCACTAACGAACAGGATGGCAGCAAAATGCTGTCTGACTGTCCCCGGGGCATCCTTGGGAAACTGCCTAACAATCACAGCAGCTTTGGTGTCCCTCTCTCACCTGTCCTTGTCTTGCCCCGATGGGGTCCCCGCCCTGCCCCTTCCTGGGTTCCTCTCACAGAGCAGGGACCAGCGGGTGATGCCAAACACAGCCCGAGAGATTCGGACATGAGCGTTCAGGGCTCGGCCGGAGGGAGCGGATGGCCAGGGGTCCCCCCGGCGCTGCTGCTGCCGGAGCTGCAGATTAGGAACAGGACAGTGGGACACGGGACAGGACAGTGGGACACGGGACAGGGGTCAGCGGCTCCACGGCGCAGTCCTGGTGCCACCTCGTGGTGAGCAGGGTCCCAGTGCCACAGCTGGACAGTCGGAGCGGTGTCCCGGCGGGTGGAATGGTGACAGTGCTGGACAGGCAGCTGTGGACACACTGCACAGTGTGGGGACACAGCCGGACAGTCCCTGAGGGGACACAGCCGGACAGTCAGAACAGTGACACAGCTGGACAGTTCAGTGACACAGCTGGACAGCCAGTGTGTGACACAGCCAGACAGTCACTGCAAGGGCAGGGTAAACACCTGTGTGCCCAACAGGCCATGAAGTGCCACTGGGAAGAGGCAGCAGCTCGGAGGGTTCGTGGTCCCCACAGAGATCCAGCTTTGTCCAGCCTTGAGCTGAGCCTGTGGCAGCTGGAGTGCAGGGACCCCAAGCCCAGGAAGAGGAGGTCACATCCCCAAGATCTTCATGGGCTTTGATGAGCAATGGTCCTGTAGGAAGTGCTCTGGGAGGGTGGGGATATGAAGCTGTGAGGACAAATGTTTTGGCAGATCAAGGCAGGGTGGTTTTAAATTAAAGAATGTTGGTGTGGATTAGATAGAGGGAGGAAAATTTTCCCTATGAAGTTGCGGGGGGCCCTGGCAGAGGTTGCTCAGAGCAGCTGTGGCTGCCCCATCCCTGGAAGTGTCCAAGGCCAGGCTGGAAGGGGCTTGGAACCACCTGGAATAGTGGAAGCTGTCCCTGCCCATGGCAGGGGGTCAAAACGAGAGGGTCTCTAATGTCCTTTCCAGACCCAACCAATCTGTGACTCCATGACCTGTCCAGGGTGGGGATGTGCATTCACCCCGGGAGATCTGTGTCCATGCCAGGGATGAACATCTCCAATGCCCGTGGCAGCAGGTCTGCCCCTCTCCCAGCCCTTCTCTCCACAAGCAGAGTCATTAAAGCCGCTGGAGGAAGTACCTGTGCAGGCAAAGTGACAGCCTCGGGGTCAAGGCTCCTTATGATGAAGATAATGAGGTTTTAGCAAGGCAGATGCACGGAGGTGTGGAGCTGATGGGCCTGGAGGGACAAAGGGCACGTCCCAGCAGGATCCTCGTGTGGAGCACAGGTCCCTGTGCAGCCTCAGCAGAGCTGCTGGTCCCGGGCACTGAACAGGGGCCGGTGCCCATCTGCATGGCTCCATGTCCTGTGGAGGAGGACAGATGGATTCGGGGGCTGATTGGCTTGGGGAGCATCTGGCCCGCACCCCAGAGATCCCCTGTCAGCTCTCCACAGATCCAAAATATGGGGGCTCCTCAGGAAGCAAAGCCTTTCCCTGCCCTCTCCCTGGCCATCAGGGGGTGCCAGACTCAGCTGGCACGCTCCCACTTCTGCTCCGGCAGGATCTTTGGACTTTGTGCTGATTTTGCTGTTTGCTTTTATTTAGCAGCGGAATTCGCTTTTCAAAGGGACAACAACCCTGCTCCCCACGCCCTGTATCTGCTGAGGCCTCGTCCCTCCCATTCCGCATCCCTCTGCCCCCGGGGCAAAGGCGCAGGAGGAGGGACCTGTCCCGCTCAGTGTCCCCTCGGTGCCCCGTCGCGCCTGGCCAGGGCAGCCATGTCCCCCCCGCTCTGGATCGCAGCCTGGGCGCTCCTGCTCCACGGTACGGGGGACGGGGCGCTGGGGTGGGATGGCACAGCTGGGGACTCCCAGGAGCCAGATGTGGGGAACGTGGGATGTCCCAGCCACAGCTCCGGGTGAAGCAGAGGTGGGTCCACCCCGGGGTAGGAGCCAGACTGTGTCACGGGGCTCACCCTGCCCAGCTGCCCCAGGGATGGGCCCGGGGCAGTGACGGGTAAGAAGCAAACCCCCAGGGTGCAGACACCTGGTACCCAAGACCCCTCATGCTGAGGATGACCCCATCATGCATTGTCCCACGGACCCAAGCTGTGTGCCCTTGGCCCAAAGTGAGAGGCCAGGTGCCACCTGGTGATGGAGAGCCCAGGGAGTGGCGGTGGATCCCCACGCCAAGCAGCCCTGGGCAGAGGTCAGGTCCAGCTGGACATGGCCTCCCTATCAGCCAGTTCTTTCTGCAGCCCCAGTGCTGGGATGCTCCAGGCAGGCTCCTGCCAGCCCCTCCGTGCTCTGTGCTGGGCACCAGCTGCTCCCTGTGATGATCCCACAGGCGCCAGGACATTTACCTCCTTTTGAACCAGGGGATGGCGTTGCTTTTCATCCACTCTTTCTGGGGCTAAAACCACTGGGTTTTGCAAAAAGCCCCAAGCTTGGCTGGCTGGTGTTTGGGGCTGGGGACGAGGGTCACAGCTGCCTGGTGCAGTTCCGGGCGGGAGCAAAGGTCCAGCGAGCCCCCAGGCTGCAGCCTGAGGCTCCCGGGC
>NW_005054504.1:644528-645891 GCF_000277835.1 Geospiza fortis | reverse complement strand
AAAGAGGTGACCCCTGAGCCCCTCCGCTGTGCCAGGCACCGCTGTGGTGACGCGGGACGAGGCTGCCCTGTGGACTGACAGCCGCTACTGGACCCAGGCAGAGCTGGAGCTGGACTGCAACTGGGAGCTGCAGAGGACAAGTCAGTGGGGGCAGGATGGGGCCCTTCTGAATCTCCCCGCTCCCAGGGACACCCCCAGCCCCTGCCACAGCCTCCTGTGGGCTCAGCGTGGGCTGGGACGCCGTGGAAATTCGCGGTGCCACTCAGCTCTCTCCTGCAGCCTCCATCGAGTCCATCGTGACGTGGATCCTGAAGGTGGTTCCCGCGGAGGGGAACGTCAGTTTGGACCCCTTCCTCTTCTCCATCGGTAGGGCCGGCTGACACTGGGGGTCACCCTGCCCACGGGAGGGCAGCCCCTGGGTGTGAATTTACCAGGAGCCCAAACCTGCGGGCTGCTCACCCCCAGACACCTGGAACAGCTACAGCCGGGCTCTGCACGGCTCCGGACGGACCCTGCTCCCCCTCGAGACCAACCTTGTTGATCAGGCATGGGGTGACCAGAGACCCCTTCCCTCCTCCAGCGAGATCTACAGCCTCCCAGCAGAGTTCACAGGTCTGACCCCAGCCTCCCGCAGCTCACCCACAGCACCCCCAGCCTGGGGCCGCGGTGGTCCCTGCCCTGAGCCGACCACTTGCCCGACTCGCAGGGAGCAGCTGGCAGGAGAAGGTGGCCGGGATCCGGCAGCGGATGGAGCAGCACGCGCGGCGCCCCACGGCCGTGCTGCTGTCGGGGCTGGAGGAGACGGCCTGTAAGAAGGCACGGGGCCGTGGGGGCATGGCAGGGGCCGTGGGCTCGAAGCCTGAGGGTGGGAGGGCAGTGGCAGTCGCGGGTGCAGAGCTCTCGTTCCCGGCAGGGCTCTTCAACCTCCGCGGAGATGACATCCCCTACAACCCTGTCTTCTACTCCTACACCCTCCTGACCAACACGACCATAAGGTGGGCAGCACATCCCTGTGGGCACAGGGCTTGGAGGGGGCTCACCACGCACCCCCCTTCCAGCCTTCCTTTCCTGAGCCAGCCCCCATGGGACCCTCCTCTCAGCCCCGTTGCCCCTTATTCCCAGAGCGACTCCATCCTGCCATGCCCAGCCCCACTGACTGTCCTTCTGAGCCACACATCTTTCCCAATCCACCCCCCCGCTCCCAGCCCGCTCCAGGGCACGGCACACTCCCTTTCCTCACAGCCTGAGTTTCTCCCGTTCCCAGCCCAGCATCCCCTAACAGCCCCCCAGGTCCCTCCTCTCTGCTGGCGTGGCCGGAGCTGGGGGGACCAAAGGCAGCAGGTGACCGCCACGCCCGTGCCCG
>NW_005054504.1:640972-643815 GCF_000277835.1 Geospiza fortis | reverse complement strand
ACCTACCAGTCCATCTCAGCCAGCGGGCTCAACGCAGCGCTGGCTCACTACAGGTAGGGCTGGGGCAGCAGTGGGCAGTGGGCAGGGGGCGGTGGGCAATGGGCAGCTGGGAGAGGGCTGTGTCCCCCTCCCCTCGCAGCCCCTCCAACGGGAGCAGCCGGACGCTGTCTGCGAGAGAGATGTATCTCTTTGACACCGGAGGGCAGTATCTGTACGTAGCCTTGAACAGAGACCCCCCACCACAGCCCCACATCCGGGGGCCCCCAAAGCCAGTGCTGGGGCTGCACCAGCCCCATTCATGATGCCCTTTGCAGGGATGGGACAACAGACATCACTCGCACAGTGCACTGGGGTGAGCCCACCCCTCTCCAGAAGGTACCAGCCCCTCCCATGTCAGCCAACATCCCCCTGCACTGCCCAGGGCAACCCTGAGATGCCCAGCATATCCCCACACTGGCCAGCACTCCCTATGGCACTCAGCATCATGGTCCTGGCCAGGACTGGATGTGCAGTGGTGGGTGTCTGGGTACCACCACACTCAGCCCCTGCCATGCCCTACAGGAAGCCTACACCCGTGTGCTGATGGGCAACATTGACCTCTCCCGCCTCGTCTTCCCATCCAACACAGCAGGTGGGTGCCCAACCCAGCATTGGCCCTGCACAGAACCCCTGGCACAGGGAGCAGGATGGCACAGGGGAGCCCCAGAGGCTCCTTAGCCTCCATCTCACCTCTTCATTCCCCAGGGAGAACAGTGGAGTCCTTCGCCCGCCGGGCACTCTGGGATGTTGGTCTCAACTATGGCCATGGGACCGGCCATGGCATTGGCAACTTCCTCTCAGTCCATGAGTGTAGGTGCCACCAGCACTGGTGCTGGGCATGTGGGCTGAGCTACGGGGACAGGGATGAGGGCAGGAGCTCACTGGGGGCTTCCCAGAAGAGCCTCTATAACGGGCAGAGAAATCCCCACTTGCAACATCTTGTGGTCTTTGCCAGGGTGGCCCAATGATCCTTGCTGAGGTGGTCCCAAGGTCCTTACTGGGATGATCCTCGTCCTTGTAGTGGTTCTTGCCATGGTGGCCCCATAGTCCTTGCCTTGGTGGCTCTGTGGTCCTTGCTGGGGTGTCCCTGCAGCGCCTGCCATCCACAGAGCTCTAACCCACCTCATGTCCCGGCAGGGCCCGTGGGTTTCCAGTCCAACAACGTGCCACTGGAGGCCGGCATGTTCACCTCCATCGGTATGTCCCAGCACCCCGACCGGCACCCCGGCTCTGCAGGACAACCCCGGGCACAGAGCCCAGCCAGGGACAGGCTGTCAGCTCTCAGCCCACTCAGGGTCAGATCCAGCCTTGCTGGGGTGGGCTGGGGGAGTCGCTGGGGCTGGGGGCTCACCAGACATGTTCCCGGCCCTCAGAGCCCGGGTATTACCAGGATGGTGAGTTCGGGATCCGCATCGAGGACGTCGCCCTCGTGGTGGAGGCACAGACTGAGGTAGGGCAATGGGGAGGGGGTGACAGGGGTGGCACACCATGGGGGCCTGCATTGAGTCAGGGGTGGAGGCACCTCCAAAGGGGTAGGGGATGTGCAATGACACCTCTCTGTGGCAGCACCAGAGCGGGGAGAAGCCTTTTCTGACCTTCGAGGTGGTGTCCCTGGTGCCCTATGACCGCAACCTCATCGACCTCAGCCTCCTGTCCCCGGAGCAGGTACGGCCGTGTGCTCAGGGTGGGGAGCAGAGCAGGGATGCAAGGTCAGCACAGGGGCTTGGGGGGTGGATGCAGGAAAAACCAGGACCGTGGCACGAGGCTGGAGTGGGTAAATGAGGACAGAGCAAGAATGAGTGCATGGATGAAGAGGAGCAATGAGCTCTGCAGGTGGGGCCAGCGGTAGGAGTGTGGGGCAGCTGGATGGGGAAGGCCAAAGGCAGGAGCGACACCCAGGCCACCCCCGGCAGCTCCCCGTGGTGCCTGGCTGCAGATCCGGTACCTGAACTCCTACTACGAGAGGATCCGGGCACACGTGGGGCCGGAGCTGCGGCGGCAGCGGCTGGAGGAGGCGTACGCGTGGCTGCAGGAGAGCACCGAGCCCTTCCCGGTGAGCAGCGCCGGCCCCGCCGCCGCGGGCTCGCTGGCCCTCGCCTCGCTGCTCTCGGTGCTGCTCAGCGGGCTGGGGGTCTGATCCCGCTCCCGTGGCCCCGCTCCCCCACCCCCCACCACGGCCGGGTCTTCCCCCGCCCTCGCTTCCTTTTTTTGGTGTATTCTATTTGCTTGTCTGCGATTAAAAGTGAGCAAGGCGGGCCCTGCTGTGCCCGATGTGCTGCGCGCTGCCTCGCCGGCGAGTTAGGGCTGGAGTCCGGTCCCCAAGCCCACCCCTGTGATCCTGCTTGTGCCACCTTGTCCAGCCCTGAGGCGACCAAGCCAACGCCGACAGTGAGGAGATGGATTTGGGCAGATTATAATTCTAGGACAAAAGCTGGAGGATTTGGAGTGAGAAGATGCAGGGCAGCCAACCACGGATGTCCCCGCGGGTGGTAGCAGCGGGGTGATCATGAGCACATCCCACCTGGGTGTGATGCCGAGCCGGGAGGACCTGCGATACAGGGGACATCCCAGACCAAGTGTCCCTCAGAGGGCTTGGCTATCATGTCCCAGCAGGATGAGCAGGCACGGGGGTGGGCACGGCAGTGGGGTTGGGGTTTGTCACTTTCTCCATGGGGGGATACAGGATGCCCATGTGCAGATGGCCAAGGGGCAGCACCACCGAGGGGCGGCAGCACTGCCGAGGGGAGGCAGGGCACGGGCAGCATCACCGAGGGGCGGCACGGCCGAGCAGTGCGGGCGCAGAC
>NW_005054504.1:638594-640064 GCF_000277835.1 Geospiza fortis | reverse complement strand
AGGGTCCTGCCCTCGACAGGCACAAATGCTGCCATGGCAGGTCCTCCGTGCTGCCAAGCTCCGCCAGGAAACCTGGGTGAAGTCCCCTTCCCTGCACGGGGGTGGCCCATCCAGCCAGGCCAGTCCCAGTGGGCATCCCCTGCCCTTGCCCAGTGACAGCCACTCTCACTTCCCCCTCCTGCTCTGCTCCGGGAGAGCCCGGCCGCCCTGACTCACATCCCACTGCCAGGCTCTCCATGGCTCCCCCAGCCCCGGGGCACTTCTATCTCAGAGCTGTTTTATTTCAGCAGTGAAGCCCTGGGAGGTTCAGTGGACCTGGATATGGTGGATTCAGGGCGCTGGGGCGGGAGCAGGGCAAAAGCCAGCATCCCCTCTGCACAGCTGCACCTGGAGCTGGCATGAAGCCACAGTGGGTGTGCAGCTGCGTGTGGCTCCATGAGCCAGCCCTCTGCAAGGAATGGCAAAACCAAGCGCTCAGGGGTGCTCGGTGGAGCTGATGAGAAGGAGAATAAAGAGGGAACAGCACAGGGCCAGGCTGTGCAGGGCTGGGAAAGGCCTCAGCCACCACAGGAGCTGGCAGAGCTGCTTGAGAACAGAAATCCCTGGTTGTGGTGGTGGCACAGCAAGCACCGTGGTGTGTGCTCTGAGGGCCTCAGGAGTGCTGGCAGTGGCAGCTGAGCTCACCGTGCCCCAGTGTGCGAGCACGCTGGTGCTGGCATCCAGGGATGAGGGACACCTGGGACCATGTGGCTGTGCTGGCACCAAGGACGTTCCTGGCATGGAGACACCCTTCCATGTGAGACAGGCACCTTAGGCCATGGAGAGAAAGGCAGGCAGGGGGCACAGGAAAGACTAAAAGGGGCAAGGGACAGAGAGGTGTACCAGGAGTGAGATCCAAACCCAGCTTTGATGGCTTAGGCAGGAGGTGGCACCAAGCCAGCTGGTGATGCTGGGGGTGTGCTCTCTGGACTATGGGGTGACACTCACAGGTGGAAAACATGGATTTGTGATGAATGCTCCAGGATTTCTGTCCTGGAGCTGACCCTGTGGGGAGCAGCAGGGACATGGTTGCTCTGGTGCTACCTGCCCTTCCCTGCCTGCCCACCTGTGCTGAGAGGAGATGCAGACCCCTGTGCGCCCCCATGCCCTGGCCCATGTGCCAGGGTGGCATCATGGCACAGCTCTGGGCTGCTCCTGGCACAGCAGTGCCAGGCTCCACACTAGAGCATCCCTGCCCTGGGAATGCTGTGCCAAGCAGCGGCACAGGCACCAAGAGCTCCAATCCCAGTCCTGAGGGGTTGATGACACATGGCAGCTCCTGGAAGAGAGCAAAATACTCTTCCCAGCCCTGGCATTACCCTGGGATGGGCAGAGCAGCCCAAAGAGCAGAGAGGAGCTGGGGCAGGGAATGCAGGAAGAAACCCATATCACATCTTTCCATCTCCCCCCTCACACCTCTGCCCCTGCTCC
>NW_005054504.1:637039-638584 GCF_000277835.1 Geospiza fortis | reverse complement strand
TTCCAGCAGCTTCAAGGATTTCAACAAGTCCAAGGTCAGCTCCCCCGTGTCAAGCGAGGAGTTCAACTTGGAGGAGAACGTGAGTTCCCAGCACCCCTTGACACATCCTGCTCCCCTGGGAACAGCCCATTTCAGGGCTGGTTTCCTGAAACTCCTGGTCTTACCAGTGGCCTACATGTCACGGAGCAGCCCCAGAGTGTCAGCACTGGTGGGATTTGGGATCTCACAGTCCCTGTGTGACCCTGTTGAGGCTTGCCCAGGGTGGGGGGCTCTGCCTTCACTCTCCATCCCTCTGGCAGATCCCTGAGGATGATGCCAGCAGTGCCAGTGCTGAGGAGGCCGCGCAGAGCAGCGCGACCAAGCTGGGCAGGAAGTGGCGGGCGGTCATCTCCCGCACCATGAACCGCAAGATGGGCAGGATGGCTGTGAGAGCGCTGGCCGAGGGCAAGGTGAGCAGGGGGCGTGGGGACACGGACAGGTGAGTGGGGGACAGCTCCCGCTCCCTCGGCCTGACCCCGGTACCCCCAGCAGGGACAGGTGGAGGCAGAGAGGCCGTGCCCCCTGTCCCCAGCCAGCAGCGTGGAAGAGCAGAGCCATGACAAGGTGCCCCTGTCGTACCTGGAGCTGGAGGAGGAGGAGGATGGGCGCCCAGCCCTCGGACGCCAGATGTCCAGCGGTGAGGCCAGCCCCGATGGGACACTGGTCCCACGTCCCCAGCCGGGCATATCCTGCCTGACCCCCTCCTCTCTGCAGGCAGCGACATTCCCAGCCCTGGCGATCCCAGAGACAGCCAGCAGCTGGAGGAGACCGTCCCAGCCTACACTGGCCCCTTCTGTGGCCGGGCCCGCGTCCACACCGACTTCACCCCCAGCCCCTATGACAAGGACTCCCTGAAGCTGCGGGTGAGCCACAGCCACCGTGGCCCTGGGGAGGGAGGGAGGCTGGCTGGGGACCCCCTGAGCTGGGGGTGTTCCCTGGCTGTCCCCAAGCCTGTGTCCCCCACCCTCCCATGTCCCTTGGCCTAGAAAGGGGACATCATCGGCATCATCGAGAAGCCACCTGTGGGCACCTGGACCGGGCTGCTCCACAACAGGGTGGGCTCCTTCAAGTTCATCTACGTGGATGTGATCCCTGAGGAGACGGTCCCTGCCCGCAGGAGCCGGAGCTCCAGCCGGAACAAGCGCCTCAAGCCCAAGACCCTCCATGAGCTGCTGGAGCGCATCAACCTGCAGGTGAGGGACAGGGGCTGTGGGGGACAGCAGCACCCAGCTGTCCAGGGACCCAGCACCCAGCAGCACCCAGGGACCAGCAGTGCAACCAACCCCTCTCCCCTTCACTGTCCCACACCTCATGGGTCCTTCCACCAAGCACCCAGGGGCACAGAGGGGACATGTGGGGCATTTCTTGGTAATGTGGGCTAAGTGCCCACCGTGGACCCACTGAGGGGCAAGCTACAGGCCAGCACGGGGGGTCAGGAGGAGCCAGGGAAGCCACCTGCTCACCCCTACGCACACCCCCTACCCAGGAACACACCCCCACCCTCCT
>NW_005054504.1:630468-636952 GCF_000277835.1 Geospiza fortis | reverse complement strand
GCAAGCCTGCTGAGGGCTGCTGAGCTCCTCCTGGACTACGACAGTAAGAGTCCTGGGGAGGGGCGGGGAGCCTGACTGGGCACCCCAGCAGCACCACTAACACCATGGCCCCTTTCCCAGCAGCCAGTGAGCCAGAGGATGGTGACAGCACTGAGGCCTTGCCATCACCCTCAGAGCCCAAAGGGGACATTCCCCGGGACTCCGGCTGCTTCGAGGGATCAGAGACCCTGGATGGCAGCCGGGAGGAGGCCGAGCTGGGGGGTCCTGAGGAGCAGCTGGGGGGTCTCTCCGTGGCAGAATCCCCCTGAGCCCGCCAGCACCGCCACTTTCCACTCTGGCCCTAATAGGGGGGCTGGACTGGAGGGGACAGTTGCTGGTGGGGGACAGGGGAGCCCCAGTGGTGGCACCTCAGGGCCCAGCTTGGCCCCTGCACCAGAGCCAGATGCCAGGACATTTTGCATGGCACTACCTGGCACCACTGCCCCGAGGCAGGGACTCTGGGCATGCTGGGGCATCGCACTCCCCGCCAAGACAGCACAGGCATTGGCTGCTTTCCCCAGGTTTGCCAGCAGGCTCAGGAAGGGAGCTGGGGATGGAAGCCGTGTGTACAGGCAACTGAAGCCTGCCCAGGACACTGTCACTTCTCAGCATGGACACAGAGAGACCCTCCCCCCCCCCCCCTGCCATGGGGGACAGCAAGATGCAAATAACACAGCTAAGACACCCTGGAAGTGTGAGATGGAGAGTCCTGGAAATGCACAGGGAAGAGGCAGCTGGCTTGGGGCAGCACAGAAACGCAGGGGCTACAGCTCAGCCATTTTCAAACCAATTAAGTTTCCTTCATTGTTTTAAAATTAAAAAAAAATAATAAGAAAAAAATAAAGAACACCCAGCCCTCACCCAGTCCCCTTCCTTCCTTCTGGAGACCCTGACCCGTGCAGGCAGGTCCCGGCAGGCAGCACTCCACACACCTCATGGAACAGGGAGCAGCAAAGCCAAAATACACACTTTTTCACGCCGAATTGGAGTTTTGGTCAGTAGCGTGTTGGGGCGACTCCCACAGGGTGGGGCACAGGAGCCCTGTCCCCGGAGGATGGAACGGGATGGGGCTGGGGGCCTTGGCAGGGCGGCCGGGGCTCCTTCCCAGCCACATTCCAGCTGAGAGCAGCTGTGGCAGCTCTGCCCTCTCACCCAGGAGGAGAGGCCCCGCACCGCGGGAGAGGGGGCAGTGCGGTGCCACGTTCACACCACACCCCTCACTGCCAGCCAGGAGCATCACGGACACACAGACCGGCAGGACGCCCCCCAGCAGCCACCACACACCTGCCGGGAGGAACTGAGTGCCCAGCACTGTGACAAGGGACGCGGAGCTGCCCGGGCACAGAACGGCTGCAGGGATCCCAGAGGCGTGAGGGTCCTGCCAGGGCAGGACAGGGACTGTGGAGTGGGGGAGCCCTGCCACGGCACAGAGCTCTCCCACCATCCCCCCAGCCTCTCCTCCTCTGTTGAGGACACACAAGCCCAGCCCTGAGCAGCTGGTACAATCCTGGGAAGATCCAAGGCTCCTAAAGCCAGTCTAGGACAGCTGAGAACAGCAGAGCAAGGCAAGGGGGGGACATGGAGATGCAATGACACAACACAGATTGGGGCTGAGGTTCTGCAGAGCTGCTGGGGAGGGCTCAATGCAGAAACCAGACACCCAGAAACAAATGCAGCCCCAGCACCAGCCAGGAGCCAGTGGCACAGGCAGACCCTTCCCTGCAGCTGTCCACCTTGGCTGCCTTCTCCCTCCCTCGAAGCCCAGGGTGGTGTGAGCACCAGGGCAGGATGGAAGGAGGGTCCCCTCACAGCTGCTGCCTTGTTACATCACACGGAAAGGAGCACAGGAAGACAGCTACCTAAAAACCGCTGCCAGCAGAACTCCTTCCCACTTGTTTGGGTCCTTGGGGCACCAAAACGTCTCCTGACAAGCCTTGCCACGCCAACCACAAAACAACGCCACGGATTAGAGGAAGGAGGGAGGAGGGGAGAGAGGACCTTGCTGCCACGATTGCTTTCCCCGTCCTTGGGGATTCCTCAGCAGGAGGGCGCAGGCTGGCCCTGACAGCCTCACCCTGTCAGAGCTGGGCCCGGGCGGAGGGACAGCCCCAGCCGTGAGCTGGGACGGAGCACCCAGGACAGCCCACAGAGCCAGAGGCCCGGCCCCAGGCAGACCTGGTGCTGGCAGTGCCCCACGGTGAGCAGGGGGTGCCACCGCACAAGGCCAGCGCTGCCCGCACCGCGGTGAGTAATGACTAAAGCAAAATGGCCATGGGGAATCAGGTGCCTGCCATCCAGCCCTTCTCCTCTCCTCCACCACTTCCAGCTTTGATTAGACAAAACAACAAAGTTCTCCCTTCCAAGCAGATGCTAGTGCTCCGCTCGCCCAGCGTCCAGGGAGGGCACCGGGAGCTCCCCAGGCGTTCGCTGCTTCTCCTCTGGCATCTCGGTGTCACTCACAGACGGGGCAGGGACCTGGAGAGAGAGGACAGAGTGACCTGCAGGGACACCTCCAGTGCAGAGCCCAAGCACACAGGCCCCACCGCTCCACTTCCACCTCCAGCTCCACTTGCAGCAGTCTCAGGTGGGCTTGGGAAAATGAGAAACCAAAATCAGGGGCCACCCAACACAGCAGCTTCAGGAAGAACTGGAGCACTGGACTGCTCCAGCAGAAGGTGTCTTGGACTGTGTCCACTAGGGAAGGGCAGCTCATGCCCAAGCAGGAGCAAGCCGAGGCATTTCCCACCATGTTAATGGAATAATTTAGGTGGGAAGGGCACTCTAGATGTGTCCTGTCAAACTGTGTCCTTAATGCAGGACTAATTTCAAGCACACAGCAGGCTGCTCAGGGCCACAACAGCTTTCTCCACAGACGGAGATCCCAGGGACAGCCCTGCAGCTCACATGCAGAACCAGAACAAGATGTTTGCAACCTCTCAGCCCTCCCCAGCCCCACCGAGCTCCATGGGCAACAGCTCCTGAGTGCTCTCATGGCAGGACTGATCTCCAAAACAGCAGCCAGCTGTGATCCTCTTTTAGGAAATCCAAGGAAACCAAGATGCTGGTTTCCAGGGTCAGAGCAAACAAGCTTTTCAGCAGCAGCCTCTCACATGGCCCCTCACGTAGTTTTGTCCTTCTTAAGTCATACTCTCAGCTTTCTCCCACCCTCCCAGGGCCCCCCCAGCTCCCAAGGGGATCACTCACAGCACTGGGGGGAAGAATGCTGCCATCCTGCTGTTTCATGCCACCCTCCTGGGCCTGCCCAGGGCCCTGAATGGCCGGGGGCTCCTGCGTGCCGGGTCCCCGCGGGCACGACCCCTCCTGAGCTGTGCTCTCCTCCTGCTGCAGGATGCCCCGTCTGTCCAGGACACTGCAAGAACACAGGCACGCCATCAGAGACCCACGTCTCCCCAAATCTCACCTCTCTTCCCAGCAGAATGCTGCTGGAAGACAAAGGTCAAGGCCCCTCAAGAGCTCACCTCGGGGGCAGGGGCCCGCAGAGCACCTCGCAGCAGTTCTTCACTATGTTGCCGTGGCTGTAGGGATTCTGCACACGGTTCTTCCCAGTCCAGGACCCCTTAATCTGAAATAGTTGGGCACAAACTCAGGTTTACTCCAAGGCCACCCTGCCCCAGCCCCCAGATCCCTGCGTTCTGCACAGCCTTGACACACTGAGAAACGCTGACAGCTCAGAGGAAGAGGAAGAGGAAGGCTCTACTTACGTCTTCGTTGGTTGTCTGATTCAGTGCCACCAGGAAGGTGTGGAACCCAGTTAACCCCACCACCGACCACAGCGTGAAGAAACAGATGAGCACCTCCAGTACAGTGAGAACAGTTAAGGACTGGGAACAACCTGAGAGCAGGCCCAGCCCACCTGTTACTGCCCCCACAAATATCAACTTCTCTTCCTCTCCTAGCCCCTGTTTTCTGTTTTATTCTTCTCCCAAGAGCCAAGAAACTGCTCCCCACATTGTCATCCAGGGGAAAATGCTCGGAAAGACTCAGACTGGCCTAAGCAGCCACTCCACAGTGCAGCTCCCACTAACCCCCAGTTGTGAAGAAGTCAAGCACTTGGGACCATGGAAGGATATGTCCCTGGGGTTTCCTTCAACGTGTTCAGAAACCCAATCTTCAGAGATTCTGCAATACAGAAAGAAAGATTTTTTTCACCTGGAACATCCCACTGAATCCAGCTCCCTTTCCCACTCCCTAACTCTGGTTTCACACCACCATCTGTAGCCCCACTCCCTCTCTCCCTCCCTCCCAGCTCTCCAGCTCTCCAGGCAGACTCACTCAGTGCTACGTAGACGATGTTGAAGGTGAAGATGTAGATGGTGAGGAGGGAGAGCGAGAGGATGAAGAGGTAGAAGTAGCGGTAGTTCCTCTTTCCCACGCAGTTGCCCACCCAGGGACAGTGATGGTCAAAGCGCTCTGGGGAAGCCAAGATGAAAATTAGCACTGCCCTGGCATGGGCCTGCTCAAGTCTAGATCCTTGCCCCTGTGCTCCCACTTCAAAAATCCCCCAGGCTGACAAAAACTGCCAAGTTCAACCCTCTGCTCAGTCAGGACCCCATATCCTGGCCTCTTTTCAGGAGGTCAAAAAGTCCAAAATTGTTTTATAATGAGTCATTTTGCACATTAAAAGAGAATTTGAGCTTGACTCCCCCCATGTGTCTTCTCTCCCTGGAGTACAACAGCCACAGCACATGGGTTAGATGAAGGCCTGGGAGTCCCCATGTTCTTACCCTGGAATAATCAGGAGAAGGTTCAAGAAACTGCATAAACACACAAAGGCTGGGAATCTGAAGAGGAGGAAAGGGGGTCCAAAAGGACAGGATTTCTGCCTGGAGCAGTGATGCTGAACATGAGCCAGTTACATATACAGAAGGAAGACAACAACCAGGGCACCCCAGAGAATGGCACAATCTCTGTGCTGATGAAGGAGCTGCTGTCACCCGAGACACAACTCTCCACTGGAACCCTCCAGTCCTGCAAGGCCAGAGTCCAGTGGGATTCAAAAATGGGCTGCACATGTACACAGAGCAGCTGGACTCGGTTATGCCTGGTTATAAGTCCTGGCAAAGAGGAAGCACCTGGCTCCAGGTTCTGAGCAAACCTCAAGCTCCTGGAGCACAAGACGAGGCAGCCTGGACACTGCCCCAGCCCAGAGCCGCCCAGCACGAGCCTGGGCGCAGGTCTGTCCCTGTGCCAAGGCTCTCTGCGAGGAGCAGGGCCAGGCCAGGCCCAGCACCACTCACCCACGCAGTTGTCGCAGATGCTGCAGTGCGAGGCGCGGGGCGGCCGGAAGATCTTACACGTGTAGCAGTACTTGAGCTTCACAATCTGATTGTTGATCTGGAAGTTCTTGATGCGCGGGGGCGGGCGCTGACCCTGCGGCACGGTCCCATTGGTGGCCTCTGCCAGAGAGAACCGGGCACAGGTCGGACCTGCTGCTACAACATGACAGGCCTCAAATGACAACTCGCTTCCCTGCCTTTCCTACCAGCAGGATCAGAGCCCACTGGCTCTGGAGCCGGAGGCTGCAGCTCTGCTGCTGCAGGCCAGAGCCAACCTGGCAGCTTGGAGGCAGGAAAAGGGATGCCAGAGCTTTCATGGGCATGTTGAGAGTGGGCTGGGTGTTATCACCTGCATCCACCAAACCTCCTCCCTCCCTGAAGGATCAAGGGGACCACTCCAAGATTTTTGCACCCCTTCTCAAAAGCAAACTGAGTTTGTATGTACACGGCTATGGGAGAGAAAGCAGCAGGTGAAACGGCTCCCAGAGAGGGACACAGGTACATCGTGCTGCCTTCTTGAAACTTGGCCAAGTACGGTCAGCCAGCAGATTGGGGCAATCCTCACTTTTGGAGGTCCAGCCAGGAAGATAAGCTCTCGCAGGGACTGTAACCTAGAAATATGCCATAAACAGGGAGGCTTTTCCAGCCCTCACCAGCTTGGCCACTCCACACTCACTCACCAATCTCCATCTCAATGAAGGCTGCCTCATCGGGCAGGGCCCTCGGGATCACGCCTGGGTCGCTGAAGCTCGTCCGCAGCAGCGTGGCCATGGCGAACAGGAAGAGAACTGCTGCAAACACGGGGATGGCCGGGGACAGCTGGACCGCCAGGTACCGGCACCTGCGGACACGGGGCAGGAGACAATGAGTCAGAGTCTCATCGCCTGGCACAGCGTCAGAGCCCGGGCACTCCGCAGCACTGCTCAGATCTGGAGCAGAGAAGCTGTTCAGAACATCCTTCTGATCCCACCACCGCAGGGGAACACTCCTGAGGCAGCTCCAACAACCAGGCACCATCACAGCATCTCCACATTTTCCACCAGCTAGCCACAGATATTTCCCAGCATTTGTTCTGTTTTCAGCTCCCATTTTAAGCAATGCCAGAAACACAACCAGGCAGCGGGAGAGACCTTGTCCATTACATTCCT
>NW_005054504.1:623816-630457 GCF_000277835.1 Geospiza fortis | reverse complement strand
TTCCGGCGCCCAAGGGATGGGCCAGACCATTGGGAGAAGTACCCAAGGCCTGGTCAGGGACCCCATACCTGGAGAGCTGGAAGGCATGGAAGCCTGTGGGGATAGTGGGAATCTCTGGCTAACCCCTAAAGAGCAGGAGCTTCCCATATCACAGAAATTATTGGGATTAAGTGGATCCTGTATTTCTTAGGAATGGATTCCTGTGGAAGTGCAACATTCCCATGCAAGAAGACATCTGGCTTCCTTTGGCTTTCCTGAGACAACAGACTAGAGCACTCCAAATAAAGCAGAAAGGCTCCTGCTTCAAGACTCCCCCAGCTCAAAAGGGAACAAGGTTTGTTTCCTCTATAAATACAACAAGGCCCAATGAGGAGTTTATGGTGCTGATCCTGATGATAAGAGGATGCAAAGGGAGCATGGGACCCATCTCACCGTGGCCATGCTGCTCCTGGACACTCACAGCCATGTCCCCAGAGGTGCTGCAGCCCTAGCTGTGTGGGAGGCCTGGGCAGAAGTCAGAATTTAGAGACATACTGGGCTGAAAAAATCCATATTTTACCCTGATTCCTTCAGAAAACCTTACTGATGTTGAGGTGAAGTTCCTATGGAGCTTTGCTATGGTTTAAGGGAAACCCCACCTAAATCCCACCACTTGTGTCATGTGTCACCACTCCTCGCATGCATCCCTTCCCCAGCCTCCTGATGCAGCTGGGCACCCAGGCTTTCAGGCACTTGGCTTTCTATGATCCACCCTTTATCCCTGCTGGTGAGGGATGGATCCAACCCAGACTCCTGCTGTTCCACTGTTACTTTCCATGGGACATCAGGCTACTGCGGTGAGGGGCCAGGTATTACCCTCTCTGAGGGGCTGCCATCCCAAGCAAGGCCATTTCCATTACCTCCACAGCACTATTTAATTCTGGACAGCATTCCCACCACAGATTCCCCAAACACAATGCAGTTTCCAGCTCCAGCTGGCAGCACCAGGCTCTGCAGGCCCACTGCAGGAACATTTCCTGGGCCATTGCCTGACTCCAGCGCTGTCCCCCACGTGTGGCAGGGACAGAAGGCCTGCACACTGAAGTTACAGCACGCTTCAGTCACAGCTGCAACACCAGAAGCCCACAGCAACACAAAGGGCCTGGGCCTTAAACCAACATCCTTCACTTCAGACACTGCACACTCTGCTGTTCCCCAAAACAATGTCCCTGTGCCCAGCCCTGCCCACAGACGAAGAACTGGAGTGCCAAGCTTATCGTCTTCGGGCAGCCTAAGATAACTTTGCATTCCCTCTGCAAGGGCAAAGTCCAGGGACAGCTGCAAGTCAGTCAGCAAGTAAACAAAAACCTTGGAGCCCATTTGGGGTAGAAATACAGGGTTAGGAAGATGGAACATGGATTTAGGTGCAGGTCAGCCTCTTCTCCCATCAATCAGTGACAGGACAAGAGGACACATCCTCAAGCTGTGCCAGGGAAGGTTCAGGTTGGACATCAGGAGAAGGTTCTCCACGGAAAGGGCTGTCAGGCATTGGAAGGGGCTGCCGAGGGAGGTGGTGAACTACCCATCCCTGGAGGTGTCCAAGGAACAATTGGATGTGGCACTCAGTGTTCTGGTCTGGTTGACAAGGTGGTCACCAGTGACAGGACTTAATGGTCTTGGGGGTCTTTTCCACCCTAAATGATTCTGTGATTATTCCTTTAGAGCTGGACACTGCCTGCCCCAAAGGGCTGCAGCCTGACCCTTGTCCAGCTTTTGGAACTGCTGTGACAACATGAACATATATCGTGGGTTTAAATATGGATCCATGAGCTGTGTTAAAGCTGAGGCACGGCCCTCCTACTTCCACACAGGCTTAGCTTAGCTTCCCTTAGCTGGGCTGGCATCTGTGGCCCCTTGCAGGTGAGGGCAGAGGTGAGAGCCAGAGGAGCCCCCACCACGGTGAAACTGCATCGCCAGGCCCAGCATGGAGCCCAGCGTGGAGCCCAGCATGGAGCCCAGCGTGGAGCCCAGCGTGGAGCCCAGCGTGGAGCCCCCCACCTGCCTCCCACCCTCCCTGTGCTGATGGGGCCTCGCTCTTCAGGTGACTCCCAGGGAACTCGTCCATGGCAGGGAAAGCAGCCACACAAGGTCCTGACTTGGTACTCAGGCACTCACTAGCACTGCGGTATCTTCAGTCTACGCCTTGTCTCTAAGATGATTTCACTGCTCAGAAACATACATTTAAAGATCTTTTGTTTGGAAGAGCTCAGAGCCAACAGAGATGCTCTGTTGGCCTGTGAAGATGCTGCTCCCCCATTCCCAGCACCATTTCTGTGCTCTGGAGCATTTTGTCACCAAAAAGCAGACAATAACAGCACTATCACAACTCATCATCACAGTGGGGTGGGCTGAGGCAGGAAAGCTGAACAAAGGGATCATTGGAATGGGGAGCAGGGGGAGAAGCAGCTGGGAGGTGCCATGAGTTATGGTGCTTGGCCCGTTATTCTGCACCCGCTTGGGAAGGTCTGCTGTAATCAGCACACTGAGCAAAGCTCTGGAGGAAGGGGAAAGCCACAGGGACTGCACAGCCACGGCCACAGGGCAGCACATCCCCCAGGCAGGCCCCACCAGGGCTCAGCACAAGCTCCACAGCATCACTCACCTACATCTCACCTGCAAATCACCTGTTTAACCTTCCTCAGCTACAGCACAGCCACATCGTGTGCCTGGTCTGGGTGCCAGCAGAGCTGTATCTTTCCCAGTGCCTGACCCTCACTGCAGCCTGGCTGTGCCGGGCGCTCACACCAGGGAAGGGATGGTGTCTAGCAGCTGCTGTGTTTGCAGTAACTGTGGAAGCAGCTGCTCCGAAGCCCGGCCACACCACACCACTGTGTCCAGGCCCTTTCCAGCAGCACCAGGCAGGGCTGGAGCTCTCCCTGGAACCTCTCCCTACCTGCCTGCAGTGACACACCAACTGTCAGCACACACCATGTGTTTCTGACACAACTGAGGCAGGAGACAGGTGTGTTATGCCAATGTCACTGCTCCTTTCCCAGCTAAAATCTCAAATCTCTGCACAGACAAATCACCCCAACATCCACCCAGGAATGGGGGTGCCACAGAGGATGTGGAGGCTGCAGAGAGGGCAAAGTCATCTCCTGAGAAGGGGCCCACATATGAAAAAAAGGTCAATCCAAACCCCAGGAGTGGCCACTTCCCCCAGAAACACGAACAAAACCAGCTGAACTCTGGACACCAAAAAGTTCACATCTATTGAGAGAAATTACAGTGATTAAAAAGCACGAATTAACTCACATGTAAGTTTTGACCATGCTTGACACAGATCTAACCAGAGGTAATGCCAGCTCAGAGGCCCCTCTCTGAGTCTTGGGTCTCTGGGCTTTGGAAATCAAAACTAAAAAATAAAGTCACACGAAGGGCAGTGTAGGTGTTTTCAACTCATCAGAAAACAAAGACATTTTCACCTATACAAAGTTAAAAAAGTAGGGAAAAGAAAGTGGCAAATATGCCTGGACACTGGAAGATCCAAGAGCAGCCCCTTCCCATGAGGACCCAGCTATCATGCCTCTAACATCTACAGATGTCAAGTTTTGTGCTGAAAAGCCAGAGACAAAAGAAATCTCATTTCCTTCAGCTGAGCGTGGAACTCCAGGAGAGACGGGAACTCCAAAGGGAACTCCCAGCCTGAGAGCAGGCACTGCATCCCATCATCCCAGCTCCTAAAGGCATTTTTGACAAGTGCTTTATCTGGTCTCCTCATGCTGGAACACCTCAAGCAGACAGCAGCTAAGTGCCCAACCACAAGGCTGACGTACCATTAGGAGTCTGAAATAATGCCAAGAGGATGTGAAACTGTATTTTATGGGACGTGCTGTGGAGCAGACCCAGTTAAGCACAGGTCTGGGACTCTGCAGGGAGCAGCCCCAAGCCGCGGGAGCTGCTCCCGTAGCGCTGAGAGGTGCCCTTGGGCAGAGGACTCCAGTGGTGGCTGCAGAGCCCTTCCCGAGAGCCAGCACAGCTCCCTCCAGCACAGCTCCGTCCCTCCGCCTTATCTAAGAGGGAGGAGTCGGATCTCAGGTACAGCTCTGAGTTCTGCCAGCCTCTGGCTCCTGTTTGCTCCTGGCTGGAGAGATTTCCCCAGTCCCAGAACACAGCGCTGCGGTTTGGGGATGAACGCACAGAATTCCCACCCACAGGCTGAGGCGCTCAGCCCGCTCGCCTGCGGACACCGCGGAGCAACTGGCAGCACTGGAGAAACTTGGAGGAAAAAACCAGCACCAGCAACAGCCCCGCGAGTGCGACCATCGCTCCAGGGCTGGGAAGGAAGGGCTGTGGCTTTTCTCCCGCCGTGGGTGCCGGTCCCCACCGGCCTCAGCTGTAACCGGAGCCAGCGCGGCCCGGAGCGCCGGGATCGAGCCCAGCCCGGCGCAGGGCGAGCAGCCAGACAGATCCTGGCTCCAGGCACCCCGGAGCCGTGCTCAGACAAGGTGTGACTGCGCAAGTGATTCAGCTGAATGGAGCAGGCAGCACGGCACGGGCAGCCTGCAGTGAGGGGCAGCCAGGGAAAGGCTCCTCCGCCCACCGCCGGCTGCCGCGCTCCACATCCAGACACCAGCTTCAAGGGGGAAACCAGGAATTTCCATGCAAACACTAAAGAATCTGCCAAACACCGAGACAAACGGACAACACGGTGAAAGATCGAGGCTGAGATCCTCACCCAGAGCTCCCTACACATGCAGGGCAGGCAGGGCTCCTGAGAAGCCAAGCTGCTTATCTCGGCCTGATCAGTGAAACAGAGACCTTGGGGAGTGCTTCCAGCTGGGAAGGCAACATTTCATCCCTATCCCAAATTCAAAAATCCCCCAAACAAGTTCAAAACAACCCTCTCTCTTCCAAACAAAAAAAAAAAAAAAAAAAAACCAAAAAAAAAAAAAACACTGAGGTGTTCTGCACTGAAATAATCAAATGGGTATTTGGATTTTCCCAAACTTCTCCTTATCTCCCTCAGATGATTTAACTAAAATTCAGAGGTGATCCTGTTCCCAGCAGCATTCCCCCCACAGAACCCACCCTCCAGGTCTAGGCACGGCCTGGATGTCTTAGTGCAAGCCACTCCTCCACAGGCCTCTGCCTGCCAGAGCATGGAAAGGGGTTTCTCAAGGAATTTCCAGTCACGTTCCTGACTAACCACAGCCTAGGTCTGGAAAACAGCCTCGGCTCACTCTGCCTTAGCGCAGCCACGGCAGAGCGGGATGGAGTTCACTCTCCTGCTACGGACAGGATCCACAGGGAGCCAGAGCAATTAAACCTCAAATCGGTGTTTCTGGTGCAGCAATAAGCGTTTCTGGAGCAGCAACACTTATTACTTCTTCCTGCAAGGCAGGAAGGCTCAGCCTTTCCATTTTTCAGATGGAAAAAACCCCAAATATCAAACCAAGAGTGGTGTCACTTGGTATCTCAAGACTGAGCCAGGGATAATTTGAGCAGGGAACTAGGGAGAGACGCTGGGCCAGGGAATGTGGAAACAAGTTCCCTGGCTTAGGAACGATGCTGAAGAGGACAGCATCTGGGCCAAGGGCTTTTTGGAACTGCAGGAACAGCCAGGGCTTAACCAGCCAGCAGGTCCTTCCACTCGTTCTTCTTGGCTTTGTGACCTTTTGTGTCATCCAACCCTGTTTCAGCCCTTCTGCTGCCACAGAACACAAACATGCCCATGGAGACCAAGGAAGGGAAGTTTTTCAGATGTGTGGCTGATCCAGGTTCATTCTCTAGCTAGACAACAGAGGTATCCTGCCCCCTCCCACAGCATCAGCCCAGACAAACATAGGCTTTTCCCTTTTTGCTTGGTTTTTTTTTTTTATTTTAGGATTAGTATAAGGCCAGCCCAACTCCCCAGCCCAGCTCCCAGGGAGAGCCGAGGGGAGAGGGCAAATCCCTCTTTTTCATCAGGATCAAAGGTTTTGGCTGAAGGTCTTTAGGCTGCCAAGGTAATGTAAGGGGTGGTTGGATCCTCCCAAATACCAGCACGGCTCTGGCTGCAGTGCAGCCTGGGGCTGGGGGTAGGACTGGCAGGACCCCCAAGCTCACTCCTTATTAATCCTCCAGCTGGGGTCACCTCCCTGGTGGGGCTGATGCGGGGCTGCACGTCCCCCCGTGGGTAGGGACACAGGCTGTGCCCCAGGGCTGCAGCAGCAGTACCCTTGCACTCCAGCTACCCTGGAGCCAGGAACACTCGGGACAAGGAACTGCCAAGTCCCAGACAGAAGGTGACCCACGGGAAGCAGGGCCAGCGTCACCCCCCGGCAAGGCTCCGGCAGGGCCCATTCCCCTCAGCACCTCCAGGGTCAGTCTGCTGAGGGTGAGGAAGCAGATCTGGACAGGGACAGGCACACTCCGCGCCACGCTGCAGCGTGCCAGGCGCCCCTCCCTCTCCCGAAGGCCCCGAGCACACGGGCCCGTCCCCATGCCCCTCCCGTGGGGTCCCCGGGGAACTCACTCGAAGGCGAAGAAGAGGGCGCAGGTGCCGAGGATGAGGAAGAGTGTCAGGTAGAAGATGCCCTTCTGCCGGGCCATCATGATACGGCCGTCGCAGCAGAAGGTGTTCCTGCCCGGCAGCTTCTCCCATTTCCGAACCACCTTCT
>NW_005054504.1:622211-622891 GCF_000277835.1 Geospiza fortis | reverse complement strand
ACAAGCACCGGGCTTCCGAACCCCAGCGCCGCGGGGAGCGCACGGGATGCTCCCGCCGTGGGTTCCCCGCCCCTCTCACCCCATCTGCACATTCTCACATTTCGCACAGTAGTTTTCCCACGGTTTTGCACACCCGGACCGTGGGGTTGGGTTCGGGGAGCCCCCCAGGATCCCATCGCCGGCAGCCTGCCACCGGCATCCCATCGATCCCTGGAATCCCACCCCCGGCAGCCCTCTCTGGAATCCCACACACAGCGCTCCCGCTGGGCACGCGGCTGCCAGCAAAGGCAAGGCCCGGAGCGTCAAACCCGAGGGGAAAATACAGAACTTTTCCCGCGGTTGTTGCTATGGAGACAGGAGCAGACGGGAACAGCTCGTTATCCCTCTCCCTCCTGCCCCGAGCGCCCTGCGCGCCCAGCTCGGGACGGAGGAGAAGAACGAAGAGGACGAGGAGGACGGATGCTGCGGGCGCAGTGACAGGCACTGACACCGCTTCGTGGTTGACGAGTCCGTGTATTTGCTCCAACGATCCTTTGGATCTCATCTACCCCAAAAATGCTCCCAGGAGCCGGGTCCGGCCGGCTGGGAGGAACCGTAGGTGCGGCAGCTCCGTCCCCGAGCTCACTGGCGCGTCCCAGGGGGAAACAGCGAATCCTGCAATCCCTGGGGCCGGAGGGACC
>NW_005054504.1:619557-621532 GCF_000277835.1 Geospiza fortis | reverse complement strand
GAGGCTGCACAGGAAGGGGGGCAGGGGGGACGGTTCTCGGCCCCTGCCCTCGGCACCGGCCCCAAACCCTCCAGAGCACCGGGGGAATACGAGGAACCTTTGGGGTTGTTTTCTGTCTCTGTCTCGCAGGCGGAAGCTAGCGGAGCGCTCGGAGGCGAGCGGGCAGGTGTCTGAGTTCAATGTTACCTGCAAAGGTGAGGCAGGGAGCTGAGCAGGGCTCGGGGATCTGGTGTGGCGCTGCCCACCGAGAGCCACTGTGAGGGCTGGGACAGCTCCCTCACCTGGCAGTGCCACACCTGTGCGTAGGTGCTGGGGAAAAGCTGGTCCTGTCGGAGCTGCTGCAGCCCATTCATCCCAAGTCCACGCTGGGCAGTGTGAGGAAGGAGCTGGCCAGAGTGAAGCGGAAGGCGGCGGTGGAGCTGCCACTGAGCAAAGAGGAGGCCAAGAGGGTGAGTGCAGGGAGCCAAGGGGGTCCAAGCTGAGCCCCCAGCACCCCCGTGCTCCTCCCTGACGCCGGCATCACCATTCTCTGCCCATCGTGTTCCCCTCCAGGTGGTGAGGGAGGCCGCCTACGTGACCACCTCGAAGGACGTGGGGAAGTGGCAGCAGGTGGTGCTGCAGAACCGGCGCGCGGAGCAGCTGGTGTTCCCCCTGCGGCAGGACATCGCCACTGTCACCCCTCTGGAGAGAGTCACCTCGGCGTGGAAGGTGGCCACTGTGGGTCACAGGCTGGGTGGCTCTGAGGGGGCAGCCAGGGTGGCTGCAGGAGCAGCTAGGGCAGGTCGATGTCCCCTGGCTGTGCTGGGGGCAGTGATGGCAGGCCCAGCCCAGCGGTGACACTGGGCAGGTGCCCACCAAGCCTGGGAAGGTTAGAAGGACAGTCTGTGTTTGTCTCACAGGTGTGTAAATTCCATCTGGGACAAGCCAGGTGAGAGGGTTTGGAGCCTGCTCTGTCCTTTCTCCTCCTTGTAGCCTCTCAGGGCCAGGCACATGGAAGTATGCCTTGGCCATAGGGGATGGCATAGGAGACAGAGGGGATTGGTTTGCCAAATCCTGCATGCCTGGAAACATTCCTTACAAAAGAGGGATATGTTTGGGTTTGAATGCAAGTTCCTGTTGGGTTGTGCTGCTGGCAGGAATCCACTGCTATCCCTGGGAGTTGTCGGAAGCCCAGGTGAGAGAGGGGCAGCCCCTGCTGAATTCCCAACAAACCTGTCACTCACACTGATCTGCCCAAAAGTCCCTTTGTGTTTTGGAGGGACATGGCATTGTGTGGCCTGGAACTCCTGCTCCATGCTTCTTGTGTGGTGCCCCCTGGTCAGCGCTGCCTGGCTGCTAGGAGGCCATTTTTCTAATGTGGGAGGAATTCTGCCTGCCCTCACCTGGCCACGTGGCTGGGAGAGTGCCCAAGGGCTGTGGTGTGGGACCTGCGAGTGGGGCTGTGACCACTCAGTCCCCCAAGGCAGGGGGACTCTTCTCTGGGCCTTCCACAGACCAACTTGGGGGCAGTGAGAATGGCTGGGGACATCCAGGGGAGCACTGGCCCTTGCAGTTCTCCTCATCCTCTTGCCATGTCTACTGTCCCAACAGGCCCGAACTCCACTGGAGCAGGAGATCTTTGGATTGCTCCACAAGACACAGCAACCCATCACAGACCTGCTGCTGACACCTGAGGAGATGGCCTCAGTGCAGGCCATGAGCTTGGAGGAGGTGAGGCTTCACCCCGTTGGGGCCTGGCTCTTCGGGCCTCTTCCTTGGCCCCATGCCTCACCCCGTGCTCCCCATCCCTCACCCCTGCCCTTGGCAGGCCCGACGCCGGCGGGCAGAGCTGCAGAAGGCCCGGGCAGTGCAGTCCTACTATGAGGCCAAGGCTCGGCGAGCAAAGCAGATCAAGAGCAAGAAGTGAGGCTGTGCCTGAGCTGGGCTGGGCACGCTGGGAGGGCAGGGCGGCCCTGCCTCGCCCGTGGCCTGCCCC
>NW_005054504.1:617054-619401 GCF_000277835.1 Geospiza fortis | reverse complement strand
CAAATCGGACCCTGCGCCCACCTTGGCACGGCTGGAGGAGCTGGAGCAGCTCAGGATGCAGGTGCTGCATTGGCACCTCTGCCTCACCCCTCGGGAGGGCCCTGCTCCTTGGGGAGCTCTGTGTGATGCTTCTCTTCCCACAGGAGCGGATGAGCCTTAAGCATCAGAACAAAGGAAAATGGGCTCGATCCAGGGCCATTATGGCTAAGTATGACCTCGAGGTGAGATGGAGCCACAGAATGGTTTGGTGACAAGGGACCTTAAAGCCCATCCAGTTCCACCCCCTTGCCATGGGCAGGGACACTTTCCACTAGACCAAGTTGCACCTGGCCTTGAACATTTCTGGGGATGGGGCAGCCACAGTTTCTCTGGGGAATCTCTACCTGGGCTTCCCCACCCTCACAGGAAAGAATTTCTTCCCAATATCCTGTCTATCCCTGCCTTCTGTCAGAGTTCAGCCATTCCCCCTTGTCCTGTCCCTCCAAGCCACAGTATAAAGTCTCTCTATCTCTTATAATCCCATTTGTGTATTGGAATGCCATGACAGGGTGTTCAGCGTTGCTTGGGGAAGGGGGTAGGCTGAGGTGGGCAGGGAAGGTTGGGAATGTTTTCTCTGTCCTATGTTAGAGCCTCTCGGTGCCTCCCAGGCCCGCAAGGCCATGCAGGAGCAGCTGGCCAGGAACAAGGAGCTGATGCAGAAGGTGCAGGTGGAGCCCCCCGAGGAGGAGCTGTGTGAGGTGCCCGAGGAGGACACCACAGCCTTGCCCATGCCCAGCGGGGCTAATCCCTGGATGCTGGGCAAGCCCAGTGGCCTGGCCCCAGAGCCTGAGGCACAGGAGGGTCCAAGAGATGACATAGTGCCTGGTGCTGTGGAGAGCAAGGACGAGATGGAGGA
This sequence comes from Geospiza fortis, assembly GCF_000277835.1. Lineage (NCBI taxonomy): Eukaryota > Metazoa > Chordata > Aves > Passeriformes > Thraupidae > Geospiza > Geospiza fortis. The sequence goes on along the minus strand of NW_005054504.1, from coordinate 618,506 downwards.
GGAGGAAGAGGAGCTGTCAGAAGAAGAAGCTCTGCTGCAAGACTTCGAGCAAAAGCGACGGGAGCGGGCAGGGAGCCCTGAGGGGCAGGGCAGAGACCATGGTGAGGAGCTCAAGGCCCAGAGCTGGGTGGGCTGGGAGTGCTGGGGGCTGGGACAAAGGGAGGGGGATCTGGGGACAGTTTTTGGCTGATTTCACACAGCTGCTCTTACTCTCTGCTCTGTGGAGTGACCATTTCTACCCTCAACATGTAGGTGCTGATGAGACTGAGATTGGTGGTGAGCAGCCCAGGGAGAGCCCAGTTCCCCCAGTCTGTGCTGAGGAGCTGGGGGACAGCCCAGTTCTCCCAGTCTGTGCTGAGGAGCTGGTGAGCACAGGGCCAGAGCCTCCCCCTCAGGCCCAGGAACAGCTCCTGCTCTCGGAGCAGCTGCGCCGCGTGCACACCATGGAGGATGTGGAGAGTCTGGCTAAGGACGAGCTTGTGGAAGAGCAGGAGAAGCTGGTAGCCCTGAGAGCAGGGAAGCGAGCACAGCAGCAGGAGGAAGGCAGAGCTGGGGACAGACATACCAAGAAAGCACCGGCCAAAAGGAAGATGATCAGCTTGGAGGCTGTGCTGGATGGGAAGCCCCAGGTGATGGACTGCCCCAGCCTGCCTGTAGTCCTGGAGGAGGAGGTGAGTGGGACGTGTCTCCCCTGTGCTCCCCACTACCCAAAACACCCATCCAGTAATGCCCAAACCTTTAAGTCCCAGTAACCCCAAACCCTCACCTGGTAACCCTAAACTTCCTTCCAGTAACCCCAAACCTTCTTTCAGTAACTCCCAGTAACCCCAAACCAGTAACTTTAAACCTCCTCCCAGTAATTAGAAGCCCCAAACTAGTAACTCCCAGTACTCCTAAACCCTCTTACAGTACACCCCAAACCCCCTCCAGTAATGCCCAGTAGCTTTCACCCCCTTCCCACTCTCCCCAGTACCCACAAACCCTCTCCCAGTGCCTTCCAATTTGTCCCAATCTCTCCAAATTCCCCCAGTAACCGTTAAACCCACTCAGACTTGTCCTCGTGCAGGAGGGTGGCATCGAGCAGCGCGGGATGATCACGGAGGCCTTTGCTGGGGATGATGTGGTCGCTGATTTCCGCCGGGAGAAGCGCAAGGCAGAGGGGGCGGGGAAGCCGCAGCCGGTGAACCTGGTGCTGCCAGGCTGGGGCGAGTGGGGCGGCACGGGCCTGAAACCCAGCGCCAGGAAGGTCAAGAGGTGAGTGGAGGAGAGCTCAGGGTTGCGCCCAGCCCCGTGCCAGCCCTGACCCCTGATGTGCCTACAGGTTCCTGATCAAGCCGCCGCCGGTGCCTCCGCGGAAGGACCAGCACCTGCCCCACGTCATCATGAGTGAGAAGCGCAACATCCACGCGGCAGCACATCAGGTGGGGCACACCTGGTCTCCATGAGAGCTCC
>NW_005054504.1:613716-617017 GCF_000277835.1 Geospiza fortis | reverse complement strand
CCCAAAATCTGCAAAATCCCTGCCTGAAATCCCTGCCCAAAGCTTAGCCTCCAGCTTAAACAGCTCAGAACTGAAGGAGGAGGGATGTACAGTACTGCTCCCTTGGTGGTGGTGGTTGTTCCAGCGCTCTTGGGCTCTGCTAGCAGTGGAAAGGGAAGCAGAGTGTGAGTGGGTCCTGGACAAGTGGGAAGCAGTGAGCATTGGGAGCAGCATAGGCTGAAAAAGCTGGACTGGGTGGCTCAGGGCCATTACCCCTGTGATGTCCCCACAGGTCAGCGAGCTGCCCTTCCCCTTCGAGCAGCACCAGCAGTTTGAGCAGAGCATGCGGACGCCCGTGGGCCCCACGTGGAACACTCAGCGGGCCTTCCAGAAGCTGACAGCCCCTCGAGTCATCACCCGCACTGGCCACATCATCCAGCCCATCTCGGCTGAGGACGTCCCCGACACAGCCCCTGGCAGCGAGGCCAGGCTTGGGGGGGAGGCCATGCCCAGGAGGAAGGCTGGGCCCAGGAAGAAGGCTGTGTTCAGGGGGAAGGCCGTGTCCAGGGGGAAGGCTGTGCCTGGGGAGAAGGCCGTGTTCAGGGGGAAGGCCGTGTCCAGGGGGAAGGCTGTGCCTGGGGAGAAGGCCGTGTCCAGGGGGAAGGCCGTGTCCAGGGGGAAGGCTGTGCCTGGGGAGAAGGCCATGTCCAGGGGGAAGGCTGTGCCTGGGGAGAAGGCTGTGTCCAGGGGGAAGGCTGTGTCAAAGGGGAAGGCTGTGTCCAGGGGGAAGGCTGTGCCTGGGGAGAAGGCATAGCCCTGGTGCTGCAGAGCACGGTAGCTGTCTGCAGCCTGGGGGCTCAAACTGGAGTGAGCGGAGGAACCAGGAGCAGCAGCAGCAGCTCCTGATTCTGTCCAGTTCCTTCTACCTCTTTCTCTGCAATAAAACCCAGGGCTGCCCTTCCTGTGCTGGCTGCATGGCTGCCTTGGCAGTGTCCAGGGCTAGGTTGGGCCCTCCATCCTCTCCTTGGGGTCCATGCAGGGTCAGGTGCTTTGGCTTAGTTGAGGGCGAGAGCTTGGTCAGGAGCTCATAGTGGGGCACATCTAGGTGCATGGTGAGGGACTGGAATAGCTGCCAGCATCCTGTCCTTTGTCTTTTACATCCCCATTTTTGTACCTATATAGATCTTTAAATCTTGGCCAAAGGGGCTTTCTCCCCACCTTGTCATGCTGAGCCTGGCCTCAGGAGTGTTTCTCAGATCCCACCTGCACTCCCAAGGTACCTGCTCACCCCTAATAAACCTGATCACCTGGCAATGGCTCTGTCAGGTGCTTCTGCTGCTCTGCACGTCCTGGGAGCTGGCTCTGTCCACGGGCAGCCGCCACTCCTGCTGCCCATCTGCAAGCCCTCAGAGTGTGACAGTGAGGTGCCTCTCAGGGGGTGGTTGGTGCATTCAGCACAATTGGAGGGATGTGCCAGAGCCTTACGGACTGGGCAGGGACCCTCCAGGCCTCTCCCCTGACTTACAGCGTGGCCTGTGCTCAGCACCAGTTGGAGAAACACTTCCTGGCCCCAGCGCAGGAGCTGGAGCTGCTGCTGATCCCAGGAAACGTCCCTCGTGTCAAGGACGCCTCCTCCCCCCTTGGCACTGCAGCCCGCCCTGGGCACGGGCTGTCCCCAGGGCCGCCCTTCTCCTCTGCCCTGGGTCAGAGCAGGAAACGGGGGTCGTGCTGTGGGGTCGGGGCGCAGGCACCGTCCGTCCTGGCTGCGGCTATCCGAGACTCCCGCACGGCCCTTCCTAGGCTGGGAGGGGACTGGGAGCTGACGTGGGGCAGGTCTCGCAGCTTTGCCAGGGACCCATCCCGAGTGCCTCTGGCCCCTGCAGCAGCCGGGGCCGGGGAGTCAGAGGGCGCTGGCCTGTGATGGAGCCATGGTTGTGTTGCTTAGGGGAGAAAAAAAAAAAGAAAGGAAGCAGAGAGCATTTTCGTGCCGTGATGCCGAGAGCCCTTCGCGAGGATGGTGGCCCCAGCAGAGCCTGCGTCCCTCTGCCATGGGAAACCTTTGCCTCAGAGATGTGAAGGGCGGGGGGGTCGTGTTTGTTTTAATAAAAGGTGAAGCGTCCTGAAGAGGGGGAGGCAGCGTCCCCTGCCAGCGCCTCCACCTGCCTGCAGTCCCCCAGAGCCGCCCCGGCCACTGAGGCCAGGAGATCCCTGCGGCACCGCTGTCCCTGTCCCTCTTGCAGGGGCCCTCCCTCGCGTGCCCTGGCCAATGGCTCTGCCTTCCTCCTCCCCAGCCCGGACAGTGTTTGGCTAGACACGATGGGCTGTTCCAGCACCCAGCCCGCCTCCTCGGCTCCAGCCCCGGGATGCTCAGGGTACGCGGGCTGGAAACGGTCCGGGGGGCCTGTTACAGCAGAGCTGGTTCGGGCTCAGCAGGACCTGCGGGGTGCTGACCTGCTGTTTGCCTCCCTGCAGGGAGGGGAAGCCCCCCACGTGCCCTCAGCCCCCGAATTTGGCCCACCCCACGGCAAAGGATGCTGCTGCCGTGCGTGGTGTCGCCTGTGTCCCTGAAGAGGGGAGCACTGCCCCGGCCTGACCTGGGACCTCCCCAGATCCAATGCGATGCTCCCTCCAGGGCCGGGGAGATGGTGGCACCAGGGCAGTGCTCAGATCCTGCAGAGGACCGAGGCCGGCAGGTGTAACACCAGCTCAGACCTGGAGCAAGCAGGTCTGCAGTTGTCACAGTTGGATCACCTGGAGCAGCGACAAGACCTGCCGAGGTGCAGATCCCTGAACGGATCCCTGCCTCACACAGGATTGGTGGGTCTGGCAGCCTGAGTGGGGGTGATGCTCAGCGTGGGAGGGAACAGCTGTAGCCACACATCTGGAGCTGCCTCATCCTGTGAGGAACGGCAGCAGTGAACTGGACTGGCTTGAACTGGGGCTTCCATTATCCAGAGATGCTTCAAAAATAAACGGGGACAGCATTAGCATGAGCTGCTGGGTTGCACAGGAGGGACCCTGGCGCGGGGTGGCCACTGGTGCTGTCATCCCCGCCCCTCCAGGCTCCTGCTACAGCACAGGCTGCTCTGGAGCCCCCACATCGAGGCAACACTTCGCACTCTGACTTCTCTGCAGAAATGGATTCACTGGGCACAGCAGATTGGGGTTTTTCAATTGATAACCCATTCCAAGCCTGCCGCAGGAAAGGGGGATGCCAGGGATGCCCACTTGCAGCCTCCCAGTTCGGCGAGGAAGGGGGCGAGAGCCCTTTGCAAGGGGACAGAAACGGGCCGGGGAACCTAGCACGGCTGCGGGCTGGGGT
>NW_005054504.1:612532-613267 GCF_000277835.1 Geospiza fortis | reverse complement strand
GGACGAGCACGGCCACCGCGAGGTCCCCCGGGGCAGGGACCCACCCGAGAGCAAGGGCCGCTCAGCGCCGGGGAGCTGCCGGTGCAGCCGGGCTCCTGCGCCCGGCGTCCCGGGAGGCCAGTGGGAGCGGGATGGAGTAAAAGGCAGATTTAAAATCAACAAACAAAAGGCTTTTGGTCGCTGTTTTTTGGGGGGGGTTGGGGTTTTTTTGTTTCTTTTTTATCTTTTTTAAATGCAGGCTATAAATAACCTGTAAAATATTTCGTCTGGGCTGTTTCTGCAGCTGAAATCTTGTCCCTCTGGCTTCCCAAGCTCAGGATGAATGCGAGCACTGAGGCCGTCATGGAGCACCCCTGGATCCCCGGGGTGGATCCCTGGGGTCCTGTACCTTTGCCCATTGGGATCAGGGAATGTCCACGTCCCCGAACACCTCCAGCCCCCAGGGGCTGGAAACGGTCCTCCCCAGAATGGGCCCGAGCTCCACTCCCCGGGGTGCGAGAGGGTCTGAGCACCGCCTCCCGACCGGACGGAGGCGAGAGATTCAGCCTGGCACAGTGCGGGACAAACAGGACAGGGGAGGCAAGGCTGGGCTTGGAACGTCAGGCTCAGAAATGCTCTCCCCAACACGTCCCGTGCCGGGGACAGGGGTGGTCCCTGCTCCCCGAGTCTCTCAGCCGCCATCGCCCCGCACCAGGGGCGCGCTAACACCCCGCTCCTCCCGCCGCGGTCACCGGC
>NW_005054504.1:608030-612487 GCF_000277835.1 Geospiza fortis | reverse complement strand
GGGGGGGCCGTGCCCGGGGAGGGGGTGGCCGGGCCCTCTGTGGCTCGGCGGTGCCCGTGGTGTTATCCGCCGCTCCTCACACCAGTTCCGTGACAGCGCTGGGACACCAGTACCTGCAGCTGTGAACATCCTGGGGGAGCTGTCACCAGCCTTGTCACCCTCCAGAGCGGGAACCCACTCACTCGGGCTGCACTGTCACATTCTGTCAGGGTCTCCAAGAGATGGCAGTTCCCTGCCTGTACCCAGCTGCCTGGAGACGAAAAGGGGAAATCCCCGTGTCCCCTGATGACTTTGTCCCAGCTGCCACCCTGCAGCTCCCACAGTGACTCGTCAGGGTGGGATATCAGCAGCACCAGGCGGGAAGCAGGCACCGTGCTGCACTCCTGCGCCAGGGGATGAGGCACCCAGACCCAAACCAGCAGCATCCCAGGGCTGGGGGACACCTGCTTGAGTTCCAGCACAGCCAGCGCACCAAAAACTTCCCAGGGGGAACGTGAAGGGCCTCAAAGGGCAGGACTGAGGCCAAGTGGAAGGGTGAGCAGAGGCAGCTGTCCTCCTGGCAGGCAGCTGTGTGTACGCGTGCCCTGGCCAGTGTTACAATAGCAGCTTCGTTTGCGCACAGCTGCCGCAGAGGTGGCACCTTCCATTCTGCGCACGGCAGAGCTCTGGCAAACCCCAAGCTCCTGCTGCAGAGACGGGAGGAATGCCCCTGGGGCACACGCTGGGACATGCTGGGACACACTCCTGCCCACTCGGTGCCTGTGGGAGATGTGGGGCTGGTTCAGCCCCTGTGTCCTTCCTTGCCTCAGCCCCCTCCATGTTCCTGCTCCACCTCTGCTCCCAACTGGACCTTCCTTGGCCACCCTTGTCCTGCCCAAGCCAAGGCCATCTGGAGCCTCCATGGGGGCTTCTCAGCGGGCAGAGCAGCAGCAGCCAGGAGCCTGGGGATGATGCCTGAGGCTGGGCACTGCTAGCCATTCCAGCCTCCAACTCCTGGGGGGCCTCAAGCCCCCACACAGCCTGGCCACTGCCAGGACTGCCAGCAGCACTTCCAGCGTCCCCAGGCACAGGCTGTCAGATGCAGCACTGCGGTCAGAGCCCAGCTCTTTGTCTGCTGTTATAATTAGGAGCCCCCCCGGTGGCTACTGGGGCCGGACCTGAGAAGCTCAGGGCTGAGGGACAGACACTAAAGGAGCTGGAATCTGGAATGGCAGCCTGAGAGCAGGGGCAGGCCCTGGTCTGCCCACAGCCAGCTACTCTCCAGAGCCTCGTGCTGCATTGAAAAGGACTGGAGTGGGGCCAGGGCTCTATGCGGTCACCCCTCTCACCCCTGCCAGCTCTGCAGGGTTCCTCACCTGATTTCTGGGGCTCCCCTGGTACCCCAACCTCTGCTCACCCACTGTATTCTCCTCCCCTCCATCACTTTGGCCTTGCCCTGGCTGCCAGCTATTCCCTTGGCTCCCAGGCACAACATGGTTCCTCCCTGCCTTATCCTGGTGATCCCACATTCTCACCCGTCAGCGGTGCTCTCCCAGCCCAGTGCTTCTCCTGGGATGTGGAGGAGGAGGAGGGCAGCAGAGACAGCGTGTGCCTGCTGACTCCTGTCTGTGCTGCTCACCATGGGCAATACTCATTTCAGCCTGTGCGGAGGCCTGGAGTGGATCCGGAGGAAGAGGCCAATCCCAAACTCCCTTGGATGGTCCAAGAGGAAGCCACCCAAGATATCAATCCATTAAATTCCCTTCCCGAGGCAGGAGCAGCCTTGTTTTGGCCCCAGCAGCTGGGTTCAAAATGTCAGCCTCTGAACTCATAACAGATCCAGTTTCTCTCGCAGGAGGTGGGACTCTGTCCCATGTCCCTCCTGAGCGCCGTGTCCCCTGGGGAGCAGGGGGAAGAGGGGCTGCACAGCAGGAAGCAGGCAGCAGCCTGGCCTGTCGTGTGCCCTGCAGCACTTGGCCTCCCTGCCCACCATTCCCTGTCCCCGACTGCCAGCAGGAAGGACAAGGCAGCCACTCTGACACCGTCGCCTTCTATGTGCATTGCCACCCATGCTACCAGTGTTTGCTGTCGGAGTGGGACAGCCCGTGGAATGTGGGAGGACAAGGGCTGCAGGTAGAGGTGACACCTCTCCACAGTGCCACTGCACCAGCCAAACCCAGGTGAGCTCTGCCCACCTCCGAGGGAGCAGCATGAAGGTTCCTTCTTCAGAAAAGTCCAAGAAACTCAATGAGAAATCTCCAGACCCCATAGAAATGGACACGCTGTTCCTCCCAATGAGACATCCATCCCCTGGCTCTGCAGTCACAGCTCCACCTTCCCAGTGGAAGCTGAGGTGTCCAGGGAAGAACCAGCCCTGGACATGGAGGTGACATGGAGCACATGAGGCATCACCTCATTCCTCTTCTTCTGGTGCCAGGAACTACAGGCCACCTTTGCTGCCACCAGCTGTCACCACCCTGCCAGAGGAGAAGGCTCCATGGTCCCAGCTCATCCAGAGATGCCTGTCAGCCTGGCTGCTCAACTGCTCAACCATGGCTGGCACTAATGTGATTCCCAGAAGGGTCAGGGTCCCCCCACAGCAGCCTGGCAGGAGCAGAGTGTGCCATGCCCAGCTGGTTGTGTTAGCCAACATGTTCTGGTTTCTGGTCGGGGAGGGGGCAATGATGTGGATTCTGTCCCAAAAACAGCGGAGAGAGGAGAAATAAATAAAAAAAGGACACAAAATGGAGCAGTAATGACAAAAGCAGCAGCAACAGTACTGCAGGCCAGGTCAGAGCTGAGCGCTCAGGCCCTGGTGGCCCAGGGGACCAGAGCAGGCAGGGGACACACACATGTCCGGGGCTACCCTGAGCACTCAGGGCTCACGGGTGCCCTTGGACCTGTGGAGCTCGGCAGAAGTCCTGCTGCCCAGGAAGGTGGTGTGGAGGAAATGCTGAGGTGAGGCAGCAGCTGGGGCTGCCCACAGCTGGGGGGTCCTAGGGGATGTGTCCCCAGGATAGAGGGGAGGTAAAGGAGCCCCCAGCTCCCCCTGCAGCACAAGGCCCGGCTTGATTCCCTTGAGGAATTACCAACGAGGGCTCTTTATCGTATTTTCGCTGCGACAGATCATTCCCATTGGCATTTCTTCAAGTTAGTCCATGACTGGTGCCTGATTAGCTCCACTCCCTGATGGAGAATGCCCCTCATTCCCCAGACTTTTCCATTTCCCTGGAACATGAGAGCCGCAGAATTTTTCACCACCACCTTTTAAAGTCCTTTGGTGTAAATTATCCCATCCTGAAGATTTTAAAGGTTCTAATTAAATGGGGCAGAAGCAGTAACATGTCGGAGGATGCGATGGTGGGATGCAGAGCTCTCCCAGTCAGCACCATGCAACTCTGGGTGCGATTCCTGCAGGGATGGGGTGAGGCAGCTGCAGGATGAGGCCGCTACTCAAACTGTCTGTTTTTAATTGCACCAGGATGCAAATAAGGCAGGTCTTTATGAACCTGGGGTCATGTGCCTGTCTCAGGCTGTGCCAGCCTGGTTTTCTGACCATCACCCAGCCTGAAATGCCTCTTGGAGCACCTCTTTTACCCACAGTCTAGCTGGAGGCAACAGTGGGAAAAGGTTCAACATAATGTGGAGAAGTGGAGTAATTCCCCTCTGCAGGAAGAGCTTCCTCCCTCATGGCCTTCCTCCGTGAAGCCCTGGCTCTCTGCCTTCCCACGGTTCTGGCAGCCCCGTGTTTCACCCTGCCACCCCTCTCAGTGCTGTCTACACTTCCCGAATCTCATGCCCCACAAGCTCAGCACTCATCTGCCCACAGACCTCTGCCTCAAACTGCTCTCCAAGCCCCCACAGCCCCAAAACAGGGACAGGCCGTCTCCTGCCCCAGGCTGCTCTGGCCTTTTCTGCAAAAAATAGAGATCCATCTCTGTGTAAGATGTTTTTTCCTCTCCTTAGGCACTGAAAAGGTTTGGAGCTGAGGCTGCAGAGGACTCCCCCGGCAGGTGACACCAGGGTGTGGCTGCCAACCCAGATGTGCCATCTGGGGGTGGCCACACGCTGAAGCCCATGCCCACCTCCTGGAGGCCTCGGTCATGGCAACGCTGAACTAAGACGAGACCTCGCCATCGCCATCGGATGGACCAAGCCAGCGGAGCAAGCGGGTCCTGCAGGGGTGAGGGCAGCACGGAGCCCATGGAGATCAGCAACGGAGCCCACAGGGGTCCGAGCAGCACGGCACGGGCGCGGGACGGTGACATCCTCCAGCTCCCACCCCAGCGCCCACGCGGGATCGCGGCCGCGGTCACCGCAGCACAGCCCCGTTCCGAGCCCACCACGCAGCCCTGCGGGGCCCGGACCCGGGGAGCCCCTGGCCCCTGCCCGCCCCCGGGGCCGCTCCATGCCGGAGCGCGGTGCCACCGCACGGGGACGGGGGACACCGTGGCGACATCGCTCCCCGTGCCCCGGGA
>NW_005054504.1:598392-605337 GCF_000277835.1 Geospiza fortis | reverse complement strand
AGGACCGGGCGAGGGAGGCGGCGCTTCCTGCCGCCCTCACCGGGGAGGAAACCAGCCCTCCCGCGGTAGCGTGCCGGTACCGGGAGGCATCCTGGCTCCTCGGCGAGCGACATCGGTCCCCTCATCCCAGCCTGGGTGAGGCCGGTTCAGAGCAGCGCCGGGAGAAGGTCCATCAGGCTAAAATAGAGACGAAGTGAGTTTCTCCTGTCACAGAGCATCCGCTCTCTGGCACCCTCATCCCCTGGAGTCTAGCGATGAGTGCTAGGGCAGGGCCGGTGCATCCCGTGCCCTTCGCAGCTCCTCTGCATCTTTTTGGCCCTGTCTGTAGCAGCCTTCCCTTCCCTGTCTTCTCTTGCCTTCCTTCCCTTTCCGCTGTGCTTCCATTGCCCTGGCCACCCTTTGGGTTTGGGTGGTCCCAGTGCCAGCACTGGCTGGAGGTTCCGTGGCGCCAGTCGAGGACACCGACTGCATTGCTGTCACCTGGGTCTGGAGACGCATTCCAGGTGTCAGAGCCCAGGCTCCAGCAGCGTTTGGCCTTCAGAGCTGCCCTTGGGACCTCTGGGCTCTGGAGCACTAGTCTGGCTCCCAGGTATGGGAGGCTGTGCTCTGCTTTCGGGGTTTTGGATGATGTGCACCTTGTCAGGGACATTTTTTAATATTATCATCCCTTAATAGCTCTTTTTCAATCCTTAAAAATTTGTGGGCTTTGGTGGGGGCAGCCTGGTTGTTGCAGACAAGCCAGGGTTTAGTGACACCAGTTGTCCAGCAGCTGGGACCAATTATCGCAGCACTGCCCAATGTACAGCAAACTTTTATTTTTTTCTGAAATAGGGATGGATTTTTTCTTTTTTATTTCCAGTTCATCGTGCCGAGGATCTATAATTATGTGTGGTGTTACTGTGTCTTTAAATCAGCTTAAGCAAATGCGTGTAGGCAAAGCCTGGCTCAGCTCTGCAGCGGCCGGGCGGCTGTGCAGGCAGCGGGGACCAAACCCGGCTCGGGGCTGCCCTCGCCGGGCACCGCTCTGCCCAGACAGCCCCAGAGGTGGCCTGGCCCGTCCTTGCTGGATTTTGTGCCACTCTTGTCATTCCTGGTCCATTCTCCTGCAGTTTCTGACCTCTGCAGGAGTGATAATATAACGTAAGATAGTCTGTTCTCTTTTTTTTTAGTTTTCTTGTTTAAATTTTTCCCTCGTTGCATATCGTGCCCGCTGCGAGTCCTGTGATAGGGCCATCATAGGTTTTTTGATTTAATTTTTGATTTAGTTGTTAATTTTTTGCCATCAGTTTACTCCACCGGCTTTTCCAAAGTGGTGCTCAGAGCTGAGGTGCTGGGGGCATGAGTGCTTGCTCCAGCCCTCTGCACCTCTGATGGACACCAGACCATCCCATATCAAAACACATAGAATTCCTTGCCTGCGTTACTAATGGCAACGAAGAATTGCCAAAGTGAACAAACTATGGCAAGGGAAGGAGACCTGCCTGTCTGTGCAGACCGTTCCCTTCTGGCCCACCTGACCTCCGGGGAGAGCTGCAGGGCACGTTGCACCTCATTCCGCTGCTCCCGCTCCTGCCAAAGCGGCCAGCTGTGCTCTGAGCGCTGAATCCCACCCGAGTTTCCCGCAGCTGACCTCATTTTATATTTTGTAGCCATCCAGGGGATAAAACCCCCTTCCTTACAGGTTTTGCTGCTCTGGGAATGAATGTTTCAAAGGTGTCTCCCGCGGGTGTGTTTCCAGGGTCAAAGTGCATTGCTCCCGGCCTTCCGCAGTGTCCCCTGGCCACAGGAGCCACATGGTGCTGTGGGAGGGCAACCAGAGCATCCTCCCCATCTCCTGCTGCCGAGGGATGTGGTAGCCTTTCTCTGTTCCACACCCTAGGCTGGGAAGTCCTTTTTTTTCCTCTGTGCCACTGGCCCACTCAATGCCAGCATGGACGGAGGCACCACCGACTGGGCAGCATTTACTGTGTCCAGAAAGGCTCTGGAGCAGCTCATGCTGTGGCTGCCACTCAGGCAGGGGGAAATGCCAGGCTGATGTTCTCCCTGGGTGAACTCATGCCATTGTCTGAGTTCCTGTTGCCAGCAGTGGAGCACGTTGCTACCTGTTGGGTCTTTGCTTGGTGCTCTCCCACCTGTGTTGGGGATGATGTGCCTGCCCAGAGCAGGCAGGGGGAATCCTTGTGCTGGGGGGGCTGCTGGTGTTTCAGTACCTGTCAGCTCCCACCTGCCTAGGCAGGGTGCAGCGGGACACTGTCCATCTCTTGGTGTGTAGCTCATGTGCTGGGGCTGGCATGGTAGAGAGGAAGGGTAAGTGCCTTGAAATCCACGTGGTTTTAGTACTTGGAAATGCACAGAGCAGGAAAATACATGGAAAGCCTTTTGTGGGAGATCAAGGCAGCATGGTCCTACAGAGGGATGTGTTTGCACCATGGAGAAGTGATTGGCACAGGCTGTCTCTGGAAAGAGCAGGGAAAAGCCCCCTTCCCGCCCTGGTAGGCCTGGCTCCACTACAGGTGCCATAAGGTGGATGCTGGAGGAGGTCATGGCTCTGGGTAATCTGATCAAAGTGAGTTAGACCAGGTGGCAACATAGTTGTGACATCTGTGAGGGCAAACACCAACAGCACCAAACTCCCCAGTGAGAAGCAAACCCTTGGCTATCTGTGACTGGCAGGTTGATGCCAGCCTGAGAAGTTGCTTTGCATTGTTTGCCAATGCAAGCGCTTGATAAACTGAGGCTGGGGACCTGATCGGGCCAAGGGATTGCTGTCACTGGGAGGAGAGGGTGGCTTGCAGCGGGGTGGCTTCAGAATCTACTTTGCAACCGCTTTGCTGCACTAATGCTGGGGTGGGAGGTGTGACTTTGAGGGGCTGCGGGAAACAATTAGGCAGCCTCACTTCAGGCAGCTCAAGTTGGGATCCCCAAGAGCCAGGGAACAGACAGGGTTTAACAGGGGTCAGCGTGGAGATGGCATGGGCTTAATTCTTGTCAGCAGTGGGAGCTGGTAGGTGAATGCTGGGGGAGCCTGTCCTGGAACCTTTGCTCAGCATGCCCTGAAATGATGGTTGTCTTGGCGCTGTTGGGGTTTCATTGCAAGGAGGACTTGTCAATAGAAAATGGTTTAAAAATGTCCATCCCTGAAGAACTTAATCTCTGGAAACTTGTTTCCATCACTGTACAGCAATATTTCAGAAGAGTAATTTCTTGACTTAATCCAAGGGAGCTTCCATGGGTAGCCAAGTCATCACTAACCTGAGTAACAGCACACTTTCACTGCAAGGAAAACATCTGCTTTGCTTTTCCTGGAGCCTGGAAGAGGCGGGTTTGTGGAGTAGCATCGTTTCCTTTTGCGAAACGATGAGATGTATTGCCTTAATGAACAAAATCCCCTTTTCTTTTAATTTGCCATAGTAGTTTCATTGCAAACCTCTCAGAGGGTTTGCTGTTGGAGGCGAGCGTGTTCAGCACCTTCCTTGCTCGCAGTTCTTAGGGCACGCTTTGTTTCAGGAGGTGAAGGAGCTTTAATACCGTATGAGCTTCCCCATATAGAATGCCTCGATGTTCTTACTTCATTCTAAACTCGTTTTCTTTGGCGTTAATTAGAATTGGCTGAGCACCTATTTAGCTAAATCAAAATAAGACTGTGGTTTCGTATACACTTCCTTTGGCAGACGTTGTGGATTAAGTAGAGTCTGTGCCAGGCTCTGCCCTCTCTCCGTCTTGGTGAAGCTGATCTAGGAGCTGGTATGGGTTAAAACCAGTCCAGCCAGGAAAAAAAAAAAAAAAAGAAAAAAGTTTTTTTAAACAGCGATCAACTCCCTGGTCGGGTTTACGGGTTTGCAGGGCTTCAGTGACATGACTGAAGGGGTGAGGGGAGAGAAGGGCTTCAACAGTTTCTCAACAGCTTCTTCTGCTTGAAGACAGGCATGTGAAGCCATGCCCTAGTTGTGTTCTCCAAGGGTTTCCTATGAGTTTAATTACATCCCTTTAATGTTGCTTCCAACTGCACCAGTGTAGATGGGAGATCTGCTCGCTTTCCTTGTGCCGACTCGGCTAAGAGTGTTCTGACCCAGGGAGGCTGCACTTGCTCTCTGTGGTTCAGTGTTGCATCGGGAGGCTGCTCATCCCTGCATTTCCCAATAAACTTCCTGGTCTGCCTTTTTAAGAATGCTGTTGCTCCACTGGTTTGTGTTTGAACCCACGTCTGGTGCTTGGCCCCTGTTTTATTCCTTCTCTGAGTTCATTTCTGGATTATTTTTCTTTTCTGTTCTTCATTCCCTGTGAAATGCCTGTCTTTGGCATGTGTCCCACATCGTCTGTAGAGGATAGAGGCCAAGAATCCACGAAACAGTGTTGATCTCTGTCACTGTGTCCTCCCAGCTCCCCTCCTGTGGCCGTCGTTCCGGCCCTTTTGACCAGCTCTTACTTGAGCACTCGAAACGTGCCGTTTCTTCCAGCTCCTCATGGCACCCCGTTATCACTCCTCCCTTGCCAGACCTATTCCGGGGTCATGCCTGATCTCTGCTTGTCCCCAGCTCCACATCGTGCAGCTGCACACATCCCCTTCTCCCGTTGCAGAGAAGGTCCCTTTTGATTCCTCCTGGGACATCTGTCCTGCTGCTGTGCTTGGGGGCAGAACGTTCCTCCTCCCCTCCTTTCAGTTTAGCCTAAGATGGTGAAATCCCCGCAGATTGTTTGTTCCCCTATTTCCTTTATGTTGCATTTCTCTCCAAGCATCGAAAGACTCCTCCCCTTCCTGCTCCAAGCCACCTCGGTCTCTTTGGGTATGACCCTGCTCTCTGCCTTGGCGTCTGCCCGTCTCCCCCATCGGGAGGATTTCTCCCGTCTCACAGTGTGTGTTTTTAGCAGGTTTCCCCTCTTCCCCTGACCTCTGATTTCCGTACACTGTTTGTGCACTTGTGCCCTCGTACGTGCAGATGGGTCCGTCGGTTTCTCTTTGGCACACCAGCTGCCTTGCCCCCATTTCTGCCGTGTGCCTGGCCCCTTTTTCCTCCTCGGAGGATCCCCAGCGGCACGTTCCGGCTGCAGCGAGGACACCCGGCAGCAGCTGCGCTCGGGGGAGCCCTCAGCCCTGTGGCTCGTCCCTTGAGCTGCTGGCCGGCAGCTCCCTGTGGGGCTCCTTTCACGGCACAAACTGCTGCTCGTCCCGTGCAGAGCTGGTGTCGCCAGGAGTTTGTCAGGCAAAAGACAACCGGCAGAGATTGGGGATCACGTGCTGCTTCCAGCTAATTCCCACTCCCACCGCTGCACTGAGAGCGTTGCCGTGGCTCTGTGCCTGCTTTACCTTCAGGGTTTAGTAATTCCCTGAACCTCCTTGACAGCATCTCTCTCCCTTTTGCAGTCAGTCCTGCTTGGTTTGGCCGAGTCCACTTGTTAGCACAGGAGATCCTCTCTTCCTCTGCCTTTTCCCTGGAGCAGCAGAGCTTCTCAATGCTCCAACACCCAGCGCTGCACGATTGGCTGCAATGCTCTCCCCTGAAAAGCTCCACCCAGCTGACAGTGCCTCATGGATGCTCCTGAATCTCTGGATTCCCTCATATTTTCCACTCATAACTCCAAAGAAAACCAGCACCTTCCTCACAGAAGGAGGGGATAAACCCTTGGTAGCACTACTGGCAATCCTCTGCTCCCTCCAGGAGCCCTCAGTTGTGGAGAGACCCTCCTTGTTTGCGGCTTTGCCCCTAGGACCTGCCATGGGCTGCTTTGGGAGAGTCCTGTGCAGCCTTGAAGGTTCAGTGCTGTAAAGGACCATCACCTTGTACAGCTCTGTTTGGTGTCTTCTGGTGCTGGAGGTTCCTCTGGAGGGAGAAGAAAAGTGGGGGAAATGTTTCAAAGGATTGAGAGTGTGTGAAGACACTTGTGTGAAATTCTCATGGTAGCCAGTGGCAATAACACTGTTTAATGAGAGGATGAGTGGATGGCGGATTCTGTCCAAAGGCACTGCTAATTCCTCCTAGCCCTCTTCCAGACCTGTGGCATCCCGGGGTGTTGTTCCCCATCTGCCTGGCAGCAAAGCTGGGGACGAGTTTTCTCAAAGGGCGGTTGAATCGATCAGCCTAGGAGAGTTCCCAACCTTCTGTTTTCCTTTTGCAGACAGAGCGGTCCCTGGAGCCCCAGCAGATCCTGGAGGGTGAGGAGCAGCTGTCATGATCTCTACAGCACCTCTCTACAGCGGGGTGCACAACTGGACCAGCACAGAGCGGATTCGCATGTGTGGCCTCAACGAGGAGAGGTGAGGTGCGTGGGTGGCGGGCAGGGGAAAGGAGGCACGAGGAAGCCGGTTAGGGATCTGGAGAGGCTGTGGGCAGGGAGCTGGTGCTGACTGAACCCCTTTTTACTGGGATCTAAAATGCCCCAACGTGCAAATGAGCCACAGGGGGGAGTTGGATGTATTGGATATGTTGGCATTCCAGGAGGGTCTCCACATCCTCTGCTCCACCAAGGAGTGTGCTGGAGGTCTCGGCAGAGGATCTGTTGCCCATGTGTGGTTACGTTACCTCCACAGCTTTGGTGCTGACAAGACCAAGTTGTCTGCATGTGCTATTGGCTTCACTAGACCTGTGCTCTCAATGGCCAAGGAAGGGAAGGAGCTTGAACTAAAAGCTTTTGGTGACCCAGGAGGGTTTGTGCCAACCAGATGATCAGATGGGAGGGTGACTTGCCACCAAAGAGGAGATTAGGGAGCATTAGTGGCTGGGAGGTAGGATCGATCAAGCCAAGCTCTGTCGCTTTGCATCGCCTGTTGATTCCCATGGCTCGGGGTCTTATTCTCAGAACTGACTAGTTTGTGGCTTCCTCAAGGCCACCGTGTCTGTTCCATGCATTTGCCAAAGCCAGGGAAGTTTTATGTGCACAGAGGCAGCGTGTGGCTGTCATTGCGGGCCGCGGGTGCCGAGGGTTTTGGCGGGCGTCCCTCGAGGCCGG
>NW_005054504.1:595494-597784 GCF_000277835.1 Geospiza fortis | reverse complement strand
CGCGGCCTCTGACGGCCGGGCCGGGGAGCCCCTGGAGGGACTGAGCGGGCTGTCACTGACCGGAAGGTTGGTGGGGATGGCAGGGAACAGCCCCAGGCAGGGTCCAAGCAGTAGGGGTACAGAGCAGCGTCCTGGGGCTGAGCATACGGAGCGGGTTCCTGGCACTGGGGGAACAGAGCAGGGTCCTGCTGCAAGGGGTACAGAGAATGTTCCTGGCGCTGGGGGTACGAAGCGGAGTCCTAGGGCTGAGGCAGCCCAGAATGAGGTCCTGATGCTAAGGGTATGTAACAGGGCCCCAGCACTGGGGGTACTGAGTCCAAAGACAAATCGTGTGCCCACAGTTCTGTGTCTGTGACTGCTGTGAAAACCCAGGACATAGGAAGCAAATCCATCTGAAATTATGTCATCAACAGAATCCAAATTTGATCGGTTTTGTGCTTGCACTAGCAGCTTGTCCCATGCAAAACAGTGGGGAAGGGCTGTCTGATGAATACCATTGGGGAAGGAGTGTCCCAAAGAGGTCACAGTCCTTGTCCTTGTCCTGTCCAGACTTTCCACTGAGGAATCACATTCCAGAGATGAAGGGTCCAGACACGCTGGCCAGCAAGACATGGCACATCAGGATGGCCATGGACACTCTCTGCTCCTGTCCAGGCCTCCTGAGCCCAGAGTGCTTTGGCACCAGAGGGAGAACCCCACTGGCAGCTAGGCTGGGCAGGGGGTCCTAGGATAGGGAGGAAATAGAAGGAATGGGAATGAGGAGGTGCCTGTTGGGGAAAAGACAAGCAGGATGAGACTCAAGGGAGGATGGAAAGGTGTGATGGGGCAGAATGGGAAATGAAGGGGACAGGAACAGGTGTGTGGCACCAGGCTGTGGTGACACTGGGGAAGGCTGGGCTGGCCCACGAGGAGGCTGGGTGGCCATGGGTAAGGAAGGTGTACAGCTGCTCCACTGTCCCACACAGGCACAGGGAGGGGTGGGATTCTGGAAGGGTATTTTGGGGTTTCGTAATGCTGTGTCTTCTTCCTCACCTAGGAGAGCCCCCATTTCTGATGAGGAGTCAAAAACGAGCAGCTCCCAGCACTTGGGGTCTCAAGAGTTTTGTGTCAGCAGCAGCCTTTCCGAGGTGAGTTCTTTGCCTGCACAGCTGAGTCCAAGAAGGCCATTCCCTGATGGAATAGGCCAAGCAGGAGCATTTTCCCTAATGGATTCATCGACTCCTTTTTGAGAGACATGCAGTGAGGCAAAGTCGTGCTCTCCTTTGGGCAAAGCTGTTTGCTGCTTTTGGCTCTGGGTCCAGGGTGGGCAGATCCTTCCTGCTTCCCTGGGTGCCACTTGCACAGCTCCCAGGAACACTTTCTCCCTTCCTGCTGCAGGTGGAGCTCACAGCAGTCAGCGGTGGTGGCAGCAGTGCCCAGGGGCTGGATGCTGATGGCAAGGTGGAGGAAAAGCTTGGACCCAAACTGGAGGAGCAACCACCTGATCCCAACCCAAACCTGGAGTGTGTGGGAAAGACTGTGACAGACGACGCCCTGGGCCCTCTGGCAGGTCAGGGGGATGGCAGAGGGCAGGAGCCAGCAACCCCCAGAGCTGTGGAGCAGGAGAGCAGTGGTGCTGATGCTGCCTGGACACCAGCAGATCCTCCCAGCGACAAGCAGGCTGATGCTGCCCCAGCCTGCTCTGTGGCTCCAGAGAGTGAGCCTGCTGGGAACGAGAAAACCACCCTGAGCACTGCAGCACAAGGGCCAGGCGTGTTGGCAGAAGGGACGTTGTCTGTGGTTGTCTCCAGCTGCAACACCTCTGCCTCCAGTCCCGCCACCTTCACATTGAACAGGGTTTGCTTTCCCCCCTCTCAGGCCCCTGCTATGCAAAAACTGCCCCTGTCCTTCCAGGCTGGGGCTGTGCTGAGCCCGAGCCAGTCACTGGTGTACATCCCCCCTCCCAGCTGTGGGCAGCCGCTCAGCGTGGCCACACTCCCAGCCACTCTGGGGGTCTCCTCCACACTCACCTTCCCCGTCCTGCCTTCCTACCTGCACGAGCGTTGCCTACCGGGTATTATCGCTTCCCCAGAGCTGCGTTCCTACCCCTACACCTTCTCTGTCACCAGGCCCTTGGCTTCAGATGCCAAAGTGGTGTCTGTGGAGGTGAATCAGCTCAGCTGCCCCCCACCTTCGGGTGGAAGTAGTGCCCAGGCTGCTGCTGAGAGCGCTCCCCTGTCCAGCACCGGCCTGGCCCTGCCCTCCAGCCAGGCTCTGCCGGCAGCACCAGCACCAGGGGGGAGCGGTGCTC
>NW_005054504.1:583480-595472 GCF_000277835.1 Geospiza fortis | reverse complement strand
GGCAGCTCCCGAGCCACATGCTCCGGGGGCTGCCACTTCCCTGTCTCCTCTGAAGTCCCCTCCCCAGCTAGAACGTGAGATGGTCTCCTCCCCGGAGTGCAGTGAGATGCCTCTTGATCTCTCCTCCAAGTCCAACCGCCAGAAACTGCCTCCACCCAGCCAGCGCAAGACTCCTCCCATGCCCATCCTCACCCCCGTGCACACCAGTGGCAAAGCGCTGCTCACCACTGTCCTCTCCAAGTCCCAGCGTGCGGCACAGGCCACGGGCAGCAGTGTCACCTCGTGCCTCGGCACCACCCCACCCTTGGTCATCTTTCCTGAGTTCCTGCGCAACGGCGAGCAGGGCTCCTGGATGAAGAACACCACGCTCATCAGCACCATTCCCGGCACTTATGTTGGTGTCGCCAACCCGGTGCCAGCCTCGCTGCTGCTCAGCAAGGATGTCGGTGTGAGCCTCAGCAGGGACCCACGCCACCTGCCCAAGCAGGAGCCCATCTCCATCATTGACCAGGGTGAGCCCCGCAGTGCCGGTGTTCCCTGTGGGAAGAAAGCCAACCAGGTTGGCACGGAAGGACAGCAGGATCCTGCCAAGAAACTTCTTCATGGTAGAGCTGCTCCAGGAGCTCCTTTGTGTCAGTCCAAGGACATCGCCACCTGGAATCCTGTCCAGGGAAGCGTGTACCCGCGATGCCCCATCAATGGAAAACCTTCCAATCCTCAACTTCTGCCTCTGGGCTGGTCTCCGTACCATCAAACCCCACTGCTTTCCATTGGCATTTCCACGGCAGGACAGCTGCCCCTGAACCAGAGCAGCCCCTGCAAGACAGCCGGGGCAGGCAAGCTGCTGGCATTCCCGAGCGTGCAGCCTGCCGAGCCCAGTGCGGCCGCCCAGAGCCTGCCGGAGGGCGAACAAGATGCTGCAGCCAAGAGCAAGAGCTGCCGGGCCTTGCCCAAGCCCTGCGAGGAGCCGACCAACCCAGCACCACCGGAGGCAGGTCCAGCTTTCCATACCAGTGCTTTGGATGGGAAAGGGGGGAAAGGGAAGCTGGACAATGCTCCAAAGAGTCAGGAGTGCAC
This sequence comes from Geospiza fortis, assembly GCF_000277835.1. Lineage (NCBI taxonomy): Eukaryota > Metazoa > Chordata > Aves > Passeriformes > Thraupidae > Geospiza > Geospiza fortis. Next base: position 594,395 of record NW_005054504.1, on the reverse strand, counting down.
TCAGCCAGAGTCTGACTGCGGTCAGGAGAGCAACGCACAGACTGAGGCTCCCCAGGGGAGCTGTAGCCTCAAACAGCCAGATGCAAAACCCAAAAATCAAGTGTTAGCAGCGTATTTGTCACATGACCTGCCAGCAGCTGGGCAGCAAGGCCTGCGGATGGTGCCAGAGGTGCCCACAGATGGCCAGCGCAAGGAGCTGGGCTGCAAGGGCTCCCAGGAGCCATCGGTCACGGAGCCCCTCCCGTGCGTGCAGAAGGTGGATCTGTGCAGGGTCAAGAAGGAACGAGTGGAGTGTGATGTGTCCTTTCCCTCAGTGACCTGCCTGCATGCTGGGGCGGCTCCCCAGGCCTTCGCTGAGGCCAAGCTCAAAGGAACGGGGCAAATCAAGCAGGAGGGTGGCACACGCTGCAAGGCCAAACGACAGCACGATGGGGACACCAGGCAGAGCCACAAGAGACTGAAGTGCCAAGGCCAGGACAGTGAGGAGTCCCCAAGCAAGTCGGGAAGCTGGAGCGTGCATGGCCGGAAGGTGCATAGGATGGGCTGGGACTGCTGGGTCAGGGCAAAGGTGGGGCTGGGGGAGAGGAAGGAGCTCTCATGGGGGGACAGTTGAGGGCACAGGGCTTTCTACCTGTGCTCCTGGGCATTGCCTAGCTGTGGGGGAAGTACCTGTGCTGCAGGTTGTCCAGGGCAGAAATGTATCTGGATTGTCAAAAAAGCGGGAGGGTGCCAGCGTAATCAGTGGAGATAGAGTTTTGTCCTTTTTGTGCTGCTCCAGTTCAGCCAGTGGGAAGCTCCAGCTTCAGCCCATGTCCTCCTTTCACAGTGGCAAAAACACCACGACAATCCACATGAGCTTGGCAAGCAGGCAGGCCGGGAAGGCCGAGGCGGCCCGGGTTCCATCACGGATCACAACAGCCTCGGGGTAAAGCGCAAGCGTAGGAGGCCAGCGAAGACAGAGTGCCCATCTCCGGCTCACCGTGGAGACAGCCACGAGGAAGGTACTCTTGGGAATGGCAGTGGGTTCCTGTGGCATCAGGCTGCCCTAGAGGCCAAACTGCTGTTCTCCTGAAGCCAAATGGGCTCTGGAGCTGGGTTGGGATCCAAAATAGAGCTGCAGCGTGATCAGACTCCCAGAATGGAGGAGGTTGGGAGGAACCTTAAAGCTCATCTTTATCCGCCCTGCTGCCATGGGCAGGGGCACCTTCCATTAGATCAAGTTGCTCTTGGCCAAGCCTGGCCTTAGATGTTTCCAGGGATGGCACATCCCCCACCTCTCTGGAGAACCTGTGCCAGTGTTTTAGGACCCTCATTTTCAAAAACTTCCCTATGTCCAGTCTAAACCAGCCTCTGTTGGTTTAAAGCCTTGGGCCATCACAGCAGCCCCTGCTATGATGACACTGCACTGCCCTTCCCACATGACAGGTCTGTGATCTGTTTTCTCATGGTTTGGTTTTCTTCACAGGTTACTTGGAGAAGAAGCCCAAGAACAACTTCCGGGATTTCATTCCAGTGGTGCTGAGCAGCCGGACGCGCAGTCAGTCGGGTGAGTTGGTGCCCAGGCTCCCGGTGACAGTCCTGCTTGGACTTGGGAGCATTCCCTTTTCACGTCGCCTTGTCGGTGCATTTTGTCCTGCTTTGAGGCTTTGCCTTGTGGATCCTCTTGGCTTTTTTGTCAGCTAGAAATCCCACTTTTTTGCAGGAAGCATTGCTGGCTCTTCTGCAGGTGTGACGGGAGAGTGTGATGTGAGTGGTCCGGAGATTTTGCCATTGCTGGAGGAGGATCAGGAAGAAGAAGAGGAGGAGGAGGAAGAGGAGGAGGAGGAGACATCCTTGAAACATCGCAAGCTGCGCAAATCCCACAGGACATCGCGCTGCCACAGCCGCAGGGACAGGGACAGGGACAGGTCTGTGTCTGAGAGGAGCAGCTGTCACACGAGGAGGACCCGGGAGCTGCCCTGGAGAGCAGAATCACCCAGGCAGGTGTGGGAGCCCAACGAGGAGGAGGAGGAGGAGGAGGAGGATGGCCACATCAAAAGGAAGAAAAGGAGACGGCAGAAAAGTCGGAAATACCAGACAGGGGAATACCTGACTGAGCGGGAGGAGGAGCAAGTGGGATATCCCCACCGGAGGCGGAAATCCAAAGCAGGTACAGCCTGGGAAGGGGGTTCAGGTACTAAACTGGGGACCAGAGGAGGAAATTTTTGTTTTGTTATGTGTGGAATTTCTGGGGGGATTTGGTTTTCATTATTTTTTTTTGTAATGATGAAACTCCCTCACTTTTAATGACCTGGTGGCTGTAGAATGGGCTGCTTCAATTGACCAACTCATCTTTCAAAAACATTTACAGTAAATTCCAAAGCAGTAAACAGCAATTTATGTGGCTAATTAAAAACTGATCTTACCCTTGGCTTAAGACAGAGGGCATGGGAAAATGAGAATGGGATGAGGTAGCACAGTGGATTTCTGGACAAGCAGGGTCCCTGGGAGCTATCTGTGCTAACACAGGGGGATGTGGAGCCATTCTGATCCAACTAGGCTGCTCTTGGCTTTGTCTTGCTCTATGAGGGTCACTTGCAAACTTGCACCAGGGAGCACAAGGGTGAGAGGATTAGCAAGGGTGCAGTGATGGGGGATTCCCCTCTGTGGCTTGTAGGCGTGAGGAGGAACACGCTGTGCCTGCCTGTGCTCACCTCTGCTCTGCCACTGCTCCTGCACCTTCCCCAGCCACTGCCAGACCCTCCGTGAAACCTAAATCCATGATGAGCACATCCCTGAGGGCAGCAGTCTCTGTGGTCCCCTCTCCCTGTGCAGGGACAGTCGAGGCTGTGGCACCTGTCCAGCCGTGCTCGGTGCGTGCTGCCGCTTGGCTGTGGCTCGTAGTCCAAAGTCACACAGGTGACGGGGGGGAAAGCTGTCATGGGCAGCACTTGTGCCAGCCTTCTGCATGCTTGGGCTGTGCTCTTGGAGGGCATGAAGTGGCCATGGCCCTGCTGCCTTCTGCCACATTGGAGCTCAGACTGGCACTCCTCAGGTGCTGCTGAGATGCTGTGGGGAGCAGAGGTGGCTGCTGTCCTCCCAGCAGCTGATGTCTGCTCCAGCACAGCGTTACACTATCCTGTGGTGTCTGGGAGCCTCTGTCAGACCAGGAACAAAGTTTCGAGTTGGCTTCCTGATGTCTTGGCAACTCAGGCACTCTCGGGATGCCTCCTGTTCAGAATGGGAGCCTGGAAGGAGCTTTGCAGTGGCATTCAGGAGGGTTTGCCAGCAGCTTTACCACACATGTTATGAGTCTCTGTCTGTCTGTGCAGCTTCCCTCAGAGGCTGGACCTGCTGTAGTTTGGATTCAGAAGTTGTGGCCTTGAGCCACCTCCAGTGGCAGTAGAGTCCTGAAGTTCTCTCCATGCAGTGCAAAGTCCTTTCCTCTGTCTCTTTTTAACTGATCTCTTACTCATTTCATGGAGTGCCTGTAAGTCTCGTGCTGCAGGATTGGGTGAGCAGGATTCCTCCATTCGGGGAAGACAAGGCTGGATTTCCCTTGAGAAATCCTGGTGCTTCTTAACTGGATGCATGTTAATGAAAACTTAAATGTGCTCCTTAACTTCAGGGGAAGATGTGAGAGGGCAAAGCAGGCCTGTTATGTTTAGGCAGCAAGCACTGAGTGTTCACAGACAGCTCCTCCGTGTCCTGCCCCTCTCAGACATATCCCAATGAATCCTGCTCCCATCTTTCCGTAGGTGTCTCATGTACATGCTGAGTTCATCCCAGATGGGAGAATCTGTGTGTTCCCTCTGCTTCTCCTTCTTGCAGTGTCCCTGCCCTGGGGCTGGATTTAGAATCATGGAATCCCAGAAAGGTTTGGGTTAGAAGAGACCTTAAAGCTCATCAGTTCCACACCTGCCATGGGCAGGGACACCTTCCACTATCCCAGGGTGCTCCAAGCCATGTCCAGCCTGGCCTTAGACACTTCCAGGGATGGTGCAGCCACAACTTCTCTGATTTCTGTGCAGCTGTCAGAGATGGGTGGTTTGTCTTGCCTGGTGCCAGAGGTCTGGGTGACCTTCAGTGTGGTACCTACAGAAGCTCCACACTCGTTCACATTTCTCCTTTAGATTGCAGGCACCGGAAGCAGAAGGAGTCTGGGAAGGGCAAAGGCACAGAGCTGCAGCTGAGGAGCAGGCTATCCCCATCCCCCCGGAAACCTCAAGGACACACGGACTTTCGGAATGGCTTCTTCCTGGAGCACTCCGACACCTCTCCTGTCCAAGAAGAGCTAGAGAAACCATCAGGAAAACGCAAATGTAAAACCAAACACCTGGCAGGGATCTGTGATGAGGGGAAGGTATGGCTTGAACAGATGAGGGGTTGAACATGTGAGGAGAGAAGGAGACTCCCACGAGTCATGGCCACATGTACCAAGGAGTTGTATTCCTTTCTTTCCCAGGGGAAAGGCTGCTGCAACCAGCCCAAAATGTGCTCTCCGAAGAAGCCCCAGGACTTGTGGACACTTTGTAAGTCCCATCGGGCCAGCCCAGGGAGTTCCCCTGAGCTGCCTCCAGCCCAGAATGTTCCCCCCGGAGCTCGGCGGCTGATTGTGAACAAGAACGCAGGGGAGACACTCCTGCAGCGAGCGGCTCGCCTGGGCTACAAGGTGAGTCCTGTGCCCTCCTGCCTGTGCCCCCGCTGCCCTGCCCGGGGGCAGGTTGTCACAGCTGTGCTCTTGCTGTGCAGGACGTGGTGCTGTACTGCCTGCAGAAGAAGAGCAGTGACGTGAACCACCATGACAACGCGGGGTACACGGCCCTGCACGAGGCCTGCGCGCGTGGCTGGATTGACATCCTGCACATCCTGCTCCAGCACGGCGCCAACGTCAACTGCAGCGCCCAGGACGGCACCAGGTGAGCCAGCGCAGCATGGGGCAGGGAGCACAGTGGGTTCTTGAGGTTGGTCATCACTGAATTGATCTTAACCCAAACCAGAGCATTTCCTTAGCAAAATCCCGGTCCCTTTTCTGCCCTTGCAGGCCTATCCATGATGCAGTAGCAAATGACAACCTGGAAACCATGTGGCTTCTCCTTTCCTATGGTGCTGATCCCACTCTGGCCACATACTCTGGGCAGACAGCAGTGAAGTTGGCCACCAGCGATGTGATGAAGAGCTTCCTCTGTGGTAGGTGCCAGGCCTGGGGTCACAGTGCTCCAGACCTTCCCCTCTGGCAGCAGGCAGGGCCAAATCTGGGTGTGAAAGGGCCTGAGCAGAAAATGACTTAGTCTTTAACTCTGTCCTGTCACAGAAGCATGTTTTTACCACTCAAACTTTAATTATAAAATTGTATGTGTTTCCTGTATAAGAAAAAAGTCAGTTTTCAGTGTGCAAGGAGATGGCTGTGCTGTGGTCACACGACTGAAGACAGTGCTCTGCTTGGAGATGCTGTTCCACAGTCCCTAGTTCTACTGCTTAACCTAAGGGAGCAGATTTTTATTGCCAAATAATGCTGCCTTCTATGGCAAAAGAGCCCTGCCCAAATACTGCTGCTGGCAGAAGGGGCTGTTTTGGATCTTTATGGTTGCGTTCGGTGCCATTTGTGTACAAGCAAGACGAGTGTTGTAGCTTCTCCACAGCAGCAAGGAAGGGACAGCCAGAGGTGGTTCCCAGACAGAGACAAGACAGAAAATCCCCAGTGCTGACAAAACTCTCTTTTCCCACTGCTGTGTGAGCTCCTCTAGGGTCAACTACTCACACAGGTTTTGAGGATGGTGATTTGGAGCTCAGGACTGTTCTACAAATCCTTCTTTCCAAGCCACTTCACACTGTCTGTTGTTTTCCCTTTTCAGCTCCCATTTCCTGGTTGGGGGCCTGGGGTGATGCCCACTCCTGAGCAGCGACACCCTTCCTGCAGCTGTGGTTCAGCTTTTGCCATAATGCCCAAGTGGGAGAAGCAGCAGGGGTGAAGCAGCTCCCCCTGGATCTGTGGATGTGCGCACCAGGATGATGCTTCAAGCCATTAACTGTCTGGATTTTCTCTCTCTAGATTACCTGTCAGATCTGCAGGGCCGCAGTGACGGAGACCCTCGGACAGCCTGGGATTTCTACAGCAGCTCCGTGCTCGGTGAGTGCAGCGCGGGCTGGGTCGGTGGCAGCAGAGCAGGAGGTGAGGCTGTGGAAAACACGTCATTACCTCGGGTTTGGCCACATCCATCTCTACTCATGCTTTGGGTAGAGACCTTGCTGTGGTGACACATGCTGGGAGTTGCTCCTGGGAGGGATTTCTTTGAGAAGTTGAATATTTGCATCTCTTCAAATGCAAGACTTTGCTGCAGGTGCTGCTGCTGATTCCTGAGGGTCTCTGGTTGTCGATCCCAAGCATGTCATTCTTGTAGCAGTTCTTGTTGCTCCCCTGCTAACTGGTCACCAAGGAAGGTGAAGGACATACTCATTCCTTCAAGGTGTAGAAGTCTTGAACTTCCAGGTTCCCAGAACTGCCCATCCCTCTCCCCTGCTTTGGATGGGAGATGTTCATCCAGGGGAGGTCCTGTTCTTACAACACCAGGCATTTTTCCCAGTGAAGGGCTGACTGCTGCCTTCACTGTCACTTCTTCAAAACCGTGGTTACAATGGAAGATGTTCTGGGTCTGGCATGGGCATGTGGCACACTGGAGTCCCTCCAGCCTCTTCCAAGTTCAGTGCTCCCAAGCCCTCCGTAAGGACTTGGAGCATTTACACTTCAGGTTGAGAGACTGCTTGTTGATTGTAGTTGTTCACCTCCATAACTTCCAACATCCTTCTAGAAACAAAAACAAGTCTGATACTTTCAGGAGGGTGCTCTTGGAAGAGGACTTGTCTTTGGAGGACCCTGAGGTCTTTCCATTCCAGAACAGGAGAAATTCTTCACTCCTGAGAGCACTGTTTGTAGGCTGCTGCACCTCAGCCCTGCCAAGGGAACAGTTCAAACCTCAGCCTCCTTCCTCAGAATTTCTCACTCTCAAAGCTGCCACAAGCCTTTACAAAGAAAAATAGGTGTTCTTTGCAATATTTTTAAAGATACTACCCCTTTTGATTCATCACTGATTTCCTGCTGCCCCATCCATGGGGCATTCCCAGTGTTGCCTTTGGGAAGCTGTCTGGCAAGGCAGGAGCTAACACAGCTGGGAAGTGATCCTTTACCCTGCCAGGTCTGTTTCCAGCAGGCACGGGAAGGGACCACCCTCCTCCCCATCCTCCTGGGATCAGTTTACAGCAGCAGCAGCTGAGGTGCCAGCCCCTCATCACCTGTGCTGTGCCAGGCACTGCTGCCAGGCACTGCTGCCAGACACTGCCAGAGCCGCAGAAAAACCAGGATGCCCAAGCCTGAGACATGGGCTGCTTTCTTTCCAGCCTGTTTACTGTGTGTCCTGCAATGTCCCTTTCTGGCTCAGGTCCCTCAGTAGTCACCTCGGGTCACCTGGAACAGGTACAACCCAGGGCAGGGAAGTACCTGGTTCTGCTCTGGAATAAGGGAGCTGCTCTTAATCATCACAGGCAGCAAACGACTCTCCTCCTCCCGTGGATCAGTCCTTTGAAATCTCCCTTTCCATCAGCTCCACCAGGTGAAGCACTGTATGTCCCTCAGGATACAGGAGAAATCCCAAGCCCTGCTTGAGCTGTTCCTATTCTGAGGCAGGAATGCTGTGCACATTTTCCTTGAGGTCTGCAACTCTCTGGGGGCAGAAGGATAATGAAGGAAGCCAGGGTGTGGGATCTCTGAGGTGTGGAAAAGTCATCAGTGTCCTGCGCTTGGTGCTGCTGGAGCTCCAGACAGAAAGTCCCAGTCCGGGGTTTGTCTGCACCTGGGACAGGCATTGTTGTGCCTGATTGTCTCCCTCAGTGGTACAGAATGTTCCTGTCCTTGTCGCAGCCTTTGCACGGGCAGACGGACAGGACTGAGCTTTCAGGACAGACAGTGAACCCTATTTTTGCCACATTAAATGCATTTAATTATTTTTTTCTGAGTTGCTCAGGATATCTGAGGTTTTTCAGTGATGGCATCCGAGCTTTGCCAGCAGCAACATTGAATCAATAATCACGTCACTTATTTTTGTCCTATTCTATAGCAAGTTTGGACGATTTCAGCACCCTGTTTCTTAGGGATTCTTTTTTCCTCCTTGGCAGCACTAGGAAATAACTGTTTTTCCCCCAAGACCCTGGCTAAGCCAGTGTCCCTTGTCATCTGCTGTTTTCCTCAGTTGGAATCCTACTCGTGCTGGGTGAGCAGCTGGGTGTGTGAAGCTTCCTCGTGCAGCACACCAGAAGATTTTCTTCTTTTCAGCCTTTTCTCTTGTGCGTGGGGCTGAACTTTTGCATGACTGGTTTATTTGCTTAGGGACACATTGGGTCTTGCTGCTCTCTGTAGAATCTAAACTCTCTTATCTGGAAGTTTTTGGAGTTCTCCTGTATTATCTCAGTGGGACAACACCACTCTTCAAACTTAAGACTATTCACACCTCTTCATAATAAAATCCAGGCAGCAAGCTTCTCTTCAACAGGAGCTTTTCAGATTGGTAAACAGGAAAATAACCTGTTTTTAAATGGTTTTAGATCTAGCCTGCTGTTCTCCATCCCCTCTGGACACAGATCCTGCTGGAGCTCAGATGCCTCCTGGAACACCCAGGCAAATTCTCTAAGTCATAGAATCATGCACTGGTTTGAGTTGGAAGAACCTTAAAGACCATCTTATTTCACTCTTCTACCATGAACAGGGTCAATTTCCACTATCCCAGGTTGCTCCAAGTCCCATCCAACCTGGCCTTGGACACTTCCAGGGATCCAGGGGCAGCCACAGCTTCTCTGAGCAGCCTATGCCAGGGCCTCACCACTCTCACAGGGCAGAACTTCTGTATATCAGCCTTAAATTTCCCCTCATGCTTGTTGCTTGGTTGGATTAGTGTCTGGTGGCACAGCCTTGCTGTCCTCACTGAGATGGGTGATGGCTGCCCTGGATCACCTGCCAGAGGTTCTGAGGGTGGGATTTGGGTGGAGAAGCTCTAGAGGAACAGAGTGCTCGCTGTGCCTTCCTTGGTAGGGCCTGTGCAGGCAAAGCCTCTCTACATCCACCTCCCTCCTTGCTGTTCCAGGCTCTTCCAGGCTGAGGATATCTGTGCTGGCATGGGAGAGGGGTCAAGGTCATTTTGGAGAGAGTCTGAGGTCTACCAGTGGGGTGGCTGATGGTGCAGACTGTGCACTGTCCCACCTGTGGGACCAGAGCACACCTGAGCTTCCTGCCACGACTCGAGATGTTCTCCCCACCTCACCTGGCCAGTGAGCAATCTCTATGCAGAGCAGCCAGCACTTGCTCCATGTTCCTCTGGGACAAGGGGCTGGAGGGGAGCAGGAGGGGTGCAGTTCTCACATGGCTGCAGGAATGTTGTGGGAAGGTGCCCGTGGGGTTGTGGAAGTGGCCAGGGAGTACCAGCACGGGCTGGTGTGTGACTGAGCACTGCCAACCTCTGTCCTGTTGCAGAGGGGAAGGACAGCATCGGCTGCGACCTGCTGCTCAACCCTCCAGGGAGCTCAGACCAGGAGGAAGAGGAGCAAGAAGCAGATAACTTCATGTTTGAGTTCTCAGACAAGCCGCTGCTTCCCAGCTACAACCTCCAAGTGTCCGTGTCCCGGGGGTGAGTGCCTTTCCCTGAGCCCTGAGCAGGACCACACGGGGCTGCAGCCCCAGCATGGGCAGCAGCACCTTGGTTGTTCCAGTGGGGTTAATAGCTGCTCGTGTATCTCAGGTGGTTTTTTTCATAGAATCATCACAGAATCCCAGAATGGTTTGGGTTGGGAAGGGCCTTACAGCTCATCCCATTCCACCCCCCTGCCATGGGCAGGGACACCTTCCATTAGACCATGGTGCTCCAAGCCACATCCAAGCTGGCCTTGGACACTTCTAGGGATGGGGCAGCCACAGCTGCTCTGGACAGCAAAGGGAAGTTGTGGCTGTGGCACTGGGGAAGTTGAGGAGGCAGTGCCTGGCTTGGCACAGCCTGGAATGTTCTCAGGGAAGGCTCATCAGGGTTCCCCCCACCCTCCATGGCCAGGCACATACTGCTGCCCTGAGTGTCTCTGTGCTGTGCCTGTCAGGAAGCTCCCCTTTCTCATCCTTGTGATCCTGCTAGTTCTAGCCCTGTGTTCCTTCAGCAGCAGCTCACACTTATGGCTCTGAGATTGTTTCCTTTCCATCATGGCTAAATCAGTTCCAGCACGGGAGCACCATTCCCACCTGCACCCCCTGTGACACAGTGGGGCAGAAGGGTGACTTAGAAGAGGCAGCAACCAAAGTACCACTCTTCTCTGCAACAAATTTTTGTGCCTGCCAGTGTTTGTCCATGCAGAGGGACACATGCAGCATGCCCTCCAGCAATAAACCACACCAGAAGCTCCATTTCCTGACCATGTGGCTTATTCCTGGCAGGGAAGCTCCCAGGACCTTGTTGAAGGCAGGGCTTTTCACATCACTGTCCCTGCCTGGCTGTGAGTGTTTTAAAAAGCTGTGACCTGTGAGGCCATGATCAAACCCCAGTCCGTGGGCTCCTGAGGGGAAGCAGCACATGGAGAACAGTGCCAGGGCCAGAGGGGAGAGCCAGCATGGCAGGGGGGAGGGCACCGTGCCTGCAGCCCCCTCCACCCCTATAACCCACCGTGCTCTTGCCATCCTCGCAGGCCCTGCAACTGGTTCCTGTTCTCTGATGTGCTCAAGCGGCTGAAGCTGTCCTCCCGCATATTCCAGGCCCGCTTCCCGCACTTCGAGGTGGCCACGCTGCCCCGGGCAGAGTTCCAGCGCCAGGTGTCCCTCAGCCAGGTACTGGCGCAGGAGGAGGTGCCAGCAAGCCCCGAGCTGGCGCCGGGCGCGGCAGAGACTGAGGAGCTGGTGCACTACGAGCCCGAG
>NW_005054504.1:581296-582049 GCF_000277835.1 Geospiza fortis | reverse complement strand
GGGAGCGGCTTTCTGTGCAGCAGCGGGTGCGGGCGGGCTGCTCTGCCTCGGGGCCGGTACAGTTTTATTGTACAGGTGCTAACAGGACTGAGGTCGGGACAATCGGGGGATTTCTGGCTCTCCCCGCTCCGCAGCGGGAGCTTTGGGTGAGTTTTTTTGTTGGTTCGTTTTTTCTTTGTGTTGTGTTTCTTCCCAGCCAGGGCAGGCGTTTTCCCCCTTGGAGCCCCGCTGCCAGCCTTCCCTCCGAGGGCCCGGCAGCACCTTCTTTAAGCCAAGGGTTTTTTTGCCTTTGGGTGTGTATTCTGGTTGCTCTTTCTGATTTCTGTTTTATTATATGCAGCAACAGGCTGTGGTGTCAAAAACACTGATGTACAGAAAAAACCTGCATCAGGCTCCCTGGCTCCTGCCTTTTCTTTTCGTGTCCAGGCAGATTTCTATGCATGTCAGCCTGAGTCTGTGGCTCAGGGAAGGGAGAGGGGAAGTGGCCTCTGGGACCTGCAAGGCCCATGTGTCTGCACAGCTGGAAAACCAGGGAGACTCCACTGCTCCTCCCAGCTTCCTGCCTGACCCTGGTGCTGGGAACTCTGCAGCCAAGCCCAGCGATCCCCAAACACAGATGTCATGGTAGCCCTGTCTGGTCCCAGCACCCCCAGCCTGTTCATGGGGCAGCTGGTCCCTGGCTGGCTTTCTCACCTCTGTGGGAGCAGAGGGTGCTCGGGGCAGTGCTGTAGTTTTGTTGTTTCCTTAGGAAGG
>NW_005054504.1:580169-581285 GCF_000277835.1 Geospiza fortis | reverse complement strand
AGGACTAGGAGGAAAACTTTGCCCACACACCACCAAGAGGAACTCCCCAAAGTGGTACAGGAGCAGTCAAGGCAGATCTTAAAAAGAGAGGGGAGAGGTGCTCCCACACTGGGGAGGTTCCTCATGAACCTAAGGAGGTGCAGCCACAGGGAAGACTCACCAAATGAATGATCTGAAATGTTCACTTCGAAGCAGATGGGTGGGAGGGAGCTGACAGGGTTCAGTTGGAGGCTGGCCACCAGCACCAGCCCAGAGATCTCAACCAGAGGAGCTGGAGCACCTGAAGCCTGGCGGAGGCCAAGGGCACAGGCTCTGCTTGGCTGGAGGAGCTCAGGGGCTTCCTGCTCTGCACGGGCCTCACGTGCAGCCGACTTTCTCCTGATAGACCAGGCAAAGGTGGGCACAATTAGAGAAATGAAATATTTTATTAAAACCGGTTCATCTCAATGAGCCATGGCCAAGAGTAGGGCGGCAGTGCTGTCCATCCCCACTTCTCTGGTGTGCTGCACTCAGGCCGTAGTGGCTGCCTGGAGCAGCGGCTGTCCCTGAGATCCTGCAGGGCACTGGCAGCATGAGGCTGTCGAGCCGTGCAGGAGCGCCAGAATGCCCTGCAGGACAGGGAGGGTGGCTGCTGGTGAGCCAGGGCCTCAGTGCCTGTGGAGGGGGCAGAGCTGTGGGCCTTGGTCTGTGTCCACTCATCAGTGATTTGAGAAGAAGCTGAACTCTTCTTTTGTATTGGAGTCTCAGTTTCTGTCTCCTGGTCAACCATGAGGGGAGCAGCTGAATTTTTCTCCTCTTCTGCCACAGTATCTGTCTGTGTCTCCTGCTCAGCATATTGAACAGCTGAATCCACCTCTTGTGCCCAGGTCTCAGTCTGGGCTTCCTTATCCACACGGTGAGAGGCCTTTCTCCGTGGGCCAGGAATTGGTTTCCTTGTGGAGGCCTGGAAGGAGAGTTGGGGATTTGTAGAGGCCACTGGGCTTCCCCCAGCAGCAGCTGCTGGGACAGGAGCGCTGGAGCTGCTGGGCCTGCAGCGCTGTGGGCAGGGAAAGCCTCGTCTGGCCCTCTGTGCTTGGCCCTCACCGGTTCTGGCCCCACCAGGCCGCTGCGGGCCCG